>NW_006284344.1:710732-723057 GCF_000327345.1 Myotis davidii
AGGCAGGTGGGGAACGTTAGTTTCCTCCATCACTGAAGCAAGCAAGCCTCATGTTCAGTTTAAGCTGCCTGGCTGCCGGCCGCCATCTTGGCTGGCAGTTAATTTGCATATCGCCCCTGATTATCCAATGGGAAAGGTAGCGGTCATACGCCAATTACCATGTTTCTCTTTTATTAGATAGGATGCTACTATAAACACAGGGTTGCATATATCTGTTCAAGATACTGATTTCAATTCCTTTGGATATATACCAGATATACCAGGAGTGTGATTGCTGGATCATATGGTAGTAATATTTTTAATTTTTTGAGGAACCTCCATACTGTTTTCCATAGTGGCTATACCATTTTACATTCCCACCAACAGTGTTCAAGGGTTCCCTTTTCTCCACATGTTCACCAACACTTATCTCTTGTCTTTTTGAGAACATGTTGAGGACTTTGACTTTACATGGTAGGTAATAGGGAACCATGGTATTTTGGAAAACAGGGATGTAATGGGATTTGAAAAGAGAGATGGTCAAGGTAACGATTAGGTGAGAGGCTTTACAGTGGTATAGGGCCTGCTACTAAAGCAAGGTCATCAGCATCAACATTAGTGTCCTCTGAGAACTTGTTAGACATGCAGAAGTTTTCTAGGAGTAGCTTACCTAGATGGTTCTGGCTGTGGGTCTCTCATGAGGTTGTAGTCAAGATTTTAGCTGGAGTTGTAATCATCTGAAGACTCAATGGAGTTGAAGGATCTGCTTCCAAGCTCACTCATGTGGCTGTTGGAAGGAGGCTTACATTTACACTAGCTATTGGCTGGACATCTCAGTTTGTTACTATGTTGGCCTCTCCATATGCTGCCTGAATGACTTCTCAACACAGAAGCTAGTTTCCTCTAGAGAAGTGGTTCTCAACCTGTGGGTCGCGACCCCTTTGGCGGTCAAATGACCCTTTCACAGGGGTCGCCTAAGACCGTTCTTCATATCAGATATTTACATTACAATTCATAACAGTAGCAACATTACAGTTATGAAGTAGCAACGAAAATAATTTTATGGTTGGGTCACAACATGAGGAACTGTATTTAAAGGGCCAGAAGGTTGAGAATCACTGCTCTAGGGTGAGTGATAGAGAAAGAGAGAGAAAAGAGAAAAAAGAAGAGAGAAGCCGAAACCGGTTTGGCTCAGTGGATAGAGCGTCGGCCTGCGGACTGAAAGGTCCCAGATTCGATTCCGGTCAAGGGCATGTACCTGGGTTGCGGGCACATCCCCAATAGGGGATGTGCAGGAGGCAGCTAATCGATGTCTCTCTCTCATCAATGTTTCTGACTCTCTCTCTCTCTCTCTCTCCCTTCCTCTCTGTAAAAAATCAATAAAATATATTTAAAAAAAAAAGAAGAGAGAAGAAAGAAGGAGAGCAACCAAGACAAAAGCCACATTGTCTCCTATAATCTAACCTGAGACATGACATACCTTTAATTCTATCCTATTTTCATGGTCATGCAGATCAAACCTGATAAAATATAGGAGGAAACTACACAGAAAGCGATTATTGGGAGATAGGGATCATTAGGGGCCATCTTGTAGGCTGGCTACCACACCTACTGATTCTGTGTTTGCATTTTTAACAAGCTATCCAGGTGATACATATGCATGTTATTCACACAGACCTAGGGCAATAGGCCTGCAATGACGAATGGTGAGGAAGAGAGATGTGAAAGAATAAATTGGTGCATTTAGTGGACTTAGGGGATGGAATAGAGGGAAGAGTTAAAGTAAAGAATCCAGTTTCTACCTCAGGAGACAAAACATTGGGAGGCTGAGATGAGAGGGGGACGACACGCTCACTTTAACACGTTGAGTTTGTGTTGATGGGATATCTAGATTTGAAACTGAGTTTGTGATACTGGCATTTTGGTGAAAAGTGAACTAGAGAGTCAGAAGCAGAAAGAAGGTAGTGAAATCACAAATGAGTGTAGAAATTTGAGACCAATCAAGTGACTGAGGTGATGGAAAGGAAAGGGATACTAAAATGAATAAAAAGCAATAGTGAAAGGCATGGAAAGTAGAAATATGGGCCAAAGTAAGATAGGTGGGAAGAGATGAGGCCAGACATTTTAAGATGCTGTGAAACAGAAATCACTAGTACTTAGAAATATTTAATTAAAAAAATATGTATTATTTAAGCATTTGAAACAATATTAAAAAAGTATAAAAGTAAGTCTCTCCATTCTTATCTTTTAGCCAGAAGCAATTTGTTATGTAACCTCCCAGGTATATTTATTTATTTAACAAATGCTCAAATAATACTACGTGTCAAGCCCTGTTCTAAGACTTTTACAAACATGAACTAATTTAATCCTCAGAAAAGTCCAACGAGGTAAATAATATTACTATCCCCATTTTACAGATGAGGAGATTGAGGTACAAGAAAATCACATAGCTATAAAGTGGTAGAGTCAAGATTCAAATCCAAGCTCGTTGACTTCAGAGTCGATGCTCTTAACCATTATGCTCTGCTTGCTTTCATATACACATTCATACATATATTTTCCCTCGTTTTTAGACATATGGTAGCATACTACATGCTACAAACATTGTTGTAGCATACTATAGACCAGCCGTGGGCAAACTATGGCCCGCGGGCCGGATCCGGCCCGTTTGAAATGAATAAAACTATTGAAAAAAAAGACCGTACCCTTTTATGTAATGATGTTTACTTTGAATTTATATTAGTTCACACAAACACTCCATCCATGCTTTTGTTCAGGCCCTCTGGTCCAGTTTAAGAACCCATTGTGGCCTTCGAGTCAAAAAGTTTGCCCACCCCTGCTATAGACTATAAACTTTGGCCACATAAACACCTGGTAGATTTGAGTTCTCATTGCCAGTACTGCTTGATTGCTAAGTCTTCTTCCAGAACAGCCTTTAACAAACTACTACCACCAAGTCAAGTCCAGCCTATGGGCTGTTTTTGTAGTCAGATTTTAAAAGGACTGTAAAAAAAACCAAAACAAAGAAAGAAGAGTATGTGACACAGTGACCTGAAAAGCCTAGAATATTTATTATCTGGCTTTTTGTAAAAACTTTTTGCCAACCCCTGTTGTAACTATGGATCATACTCATCTTACCAGTAACAAAGCATGCTGCCTATTACCCTTTAAATGCAATTATAAGCCATTTATATAGCAAAAAATAAGGTACTGTTCATTTATTTCCCACCATGTAGCTCACTTAACTCTTGTTTTTTTAAAATATATTTTTATTTGTTTCAGAGAGGAAGGGAGAGGAAGAGAGAGAGAGAAACATCAATGATGAGAGAGAATAATTGATCTCCTGCACACCCCCTACTGAGGAATCAAGCTCACAATCTGCACGTGCCCTTGATTGGAATCGAACCCAGGACCCTTCAGTCTGCAGGTTGACACTCTGCCCCACACTGGGGATTGAGCCCACAACCTGGGCATGTGCCCTGACTGGGAATCGAACCGTGACCTCCTAGTTTGTAGGTTGGCACTCAACCGCTGAGCAACACCAGCCAGGCCTTGTTTTTATGTATCTACACTAATAAAAGAGAAACATGCAAATTGGTGTCACTCTGCTATGCCCACCAGCCAATCAGGATGAGTATGCAAATTAACCCAATAAAGATGATGGTTAATTTGCATATGCAGGCACAGAGTGGAGACTGAAAGCTCTGGCCCTGAGTGAGCGAAGACAGAAGACTGAAGACGACTGAAGACTGAATACAACTGAAGCCTGAAGAGGACTAAAGAATGAAGAGACTTGGCTTCTCCACTGCAGCCAGAGTGAAGGCCTGGGTCCTGGGTACCAGAGGAAAACCGGTGACAGCAGTCAGGGGAAGGAAGGCCTATTGCACGAATCTCTTCGTGCAATGGGTCTCTAGTCAGTTTATAAAGATTTAAAGGCTCACAAGAGCATTTCCTTTGTATGACTATGAGGCAGGATTCATGTTTGAAAATCTGAGTGAGCTTTCAAGACAGACTTTTTAGGCTACCACCCATCTCTGTTGCACACTTGTTTAAAGTAAATCAAGGTAAGTAGACATCAATTTATTTTTAAACAGCTATTTTCTTCTTGTTGGTTTTCTTGTATAGTCATAATTTATCATTTCTTTCCTTTGCTGTTCCACTAATTACTCCTTTGTGCATGCACACACATGTACATACTCTACTTAGCTGAATCTATAGCATCTGGAAATTTTCTCTTGGGTTAGATGAAATCATTGCCTCATAGAAATAAAAGCAGTCATAGTATTGTATATAGTGATCCCCTTTATCTGTGGTTTTGTTATTCATGGTTTCACTGTGATCCAAAATATTAAATGGAACATTCCAGAAATAATTCATAAGATTTAAATTGCTCATCATTCTGAGTAGCATGATGAAATCTTGTGTGGTCAAGCTCCATCCCACCTAGCATGTGACTCATTTCTTTGTTCAGTGTCTCCAGGCTCTACCTAGTATATTGTCCCCACCCATTAGGCACTTATTAGCCATCTTGGTTAGTTGATCCACTGCAGTGCTTGTGTTCAAGTAACCCTTATTTTACTTAATAATGCCCCCAAAGTGCAAGAGTGAATATGCTGGCAATTCACATATACCAAGGAGAATCCATATCTGGAAGGGACAGAGCAGGACTAGAGGAGAGGTCTCCTGACTGTTGTTTTATTTTCAAAAAATAAAGTAGTTTTCCTACTGAGTATGTTTCCTCTTTTCTCTTATGTGCTAAAAGCAAGCTGGGTTGGAAAGGGAATGTAAAGGCAGAGACTGTCCTATCTTGTTCTTTCTTCATCAGTGTTCAGATTGAGTCTGTCATGTTACCAGTCTTTCTCTCTGTACTCAAAAGTAAAGAGAAAATATTGTATTAAGTTGTATTGTTTTGCCCTGGCTGGGTAGTTCAATTGGTTAGAGTGTTGCTCCAATACACCAAGGTTGCAGGTTTGATCCCTGGTCAAGGCCCATACAAGAATAAACCAATAAATTCATAAATAAGGGGAACAACAAATCTCTCTCTCTCTCTCTCTCTCTCTCTCTCTCTCTCTCTCTCTCTCTCTCTCTGTCTCCCTCTCCCTCTCTCTCTTCTCTCTCTCTAAAAAATAAATCAATACAATTTATTCTTATATATTGTACTTGGATTACTGGGACTGCTCATTTTATAGTTTATTTTCAGAACTAAAGGTATTGTTGTTTATTTAGAGATGAATTCTGTTCTATTTTTCTTCCAAAATATTTCATCATTTCCAATCTCATCTGGGATATAATGAGTTGTATTGCCTTTATTAAGATAGAGAACCCCTTGGTTCTGTTAATCTCAACCTAGGTATACTTTGGCAAATAGGGGCTGGGATGTCTAGCCTTCACTTCTTTGTCTTGACTCCCAGTTCTTCCTTGAGCTCAATCTCTTGCTCTCACTCTTAGCTCTTGCTTCCTCTTTATTCCTAGAAATGTGTTTTAAAGACTTCTGTTCAAGTTCTTAAGAAAGGTTTCTTTGCCCATAAGTGGGAAGTTAAACAATGTAGAGTGTCCACTTCATTTTAGAAGTACTTGGTTCATTCTGTTACATTTCTAGAGACTTAAAAAGAATTTTTTTGAGGTAGAGCAGACTCTAGTGCTATTCTAAAAGTGGAAACTGTCTGCAGAATGATAGTTTAACCAATGTGTATAAAGATTTTTTTTCATAACTCATGAGAATATCCTTGATTGAATTCAGAGAATTATCCACATTTTGAGAGGGTCTTTTTTTACAGCTTTTAGTGTCTCAGCTCAAACTTCAAGCTTTTCAAGGACCACTTAAGCATTTGCTATACCTGTGCAGCCCAATCACTCCCTATATTCCTTAGACTAAGATAAATAATCAGTGATTTGGCATAAATGATGGAGATGTTGAGCAGAGACCAGTCTGAATTAATGAAGCATTTTAATGTTGTAGTACCTGGAATATTGTTGTATTGCTTGGTCCTCAGAAGAGCCACTTAAAAATCTTACAAGAATTAATCTAGTGTTTTCCATAACTGGTTGGCTGAATATTTCTTTAACTATATTAAATATCCCTCTGATTATCTTGTTTACAATATCCACTGGTTAAGTCATCACTAATTCCACATGTGCAGGGTCCAAATTAGTGGGTCTCTCATGTAAATCAGGTCCATTATTTGGATTACAAGAAGTTATGTTACAGTCACTTTCAAGCACACGTCCACAGTAAGATCCTATGGAAAGGGATGCATTGTAAAGTATAAAGGAACAAAAGAGAGATGGTTTCATGCATTTACAAGAAAAATGAAATGCTACAAAATGAAGAGGGAGGCACAGGATTTGTTTCTTAAGCAAGCAAATATATACCTCTGGTCACTGGGCACCTCTAACTAGCTTAATGCTACTTTTCCATTCAACATACATTGATCCAATGCCTACTCTGAGCAGGTACTGCCATTTGTTCTATGTTTCACAGGTCCCTTTACTTTAGCAGATCTTTAGTTAAAGTGATAGGCGTGAAGGTTGGTTGAAGGCTTCTTTTTAGCTCTTGCTGTTGCTGATCATTGCCTTCACTTCGCTTCACTTCCCCTGTCCATTAGTTGGACACTTAGTGAGTTGAGAACTACCCTCCCTTCACTGCTCTAAAGGGCTGCAGTGTCTTTTTCAAGTAGCAGACATACACTGAGTACAATGACATGTATGCAGCCAATGCTGAACAAGAACTGAGCTTGGAGGTACTCCTTAGTGACTCCGTTAGTACCGCATTTTGAGTGAGTAGAGGGCCCTAAAGGAGAAAAAATTGAGATATATGCAGAGCATAGTTAGGTGTAATAGGCTGGGAACCTAAGTTATGACACTGGAATTTTTAAGTTTCATAGCTTTGGTTGATTGCAAATAAAGCTTAATTAGTTAAGTCTGTGATTTCTTCCCTTTTGAAGTTTTTATACCTCAACACTGATGACAGGAAAATCTTTGAAAAAGGTATCCTGCTGCTATTGCCTTGTGATGGTACATTCCCCCATTCATTCATATCCTTGAGTAATTGACATAGGCACTCATGCACCCATCAGCTGAAGCTCTATCAACCAGAGCTGTTTCCTATTGTAGGCTTTCTTTAATATCCCTACCATCCATTCTCATTTAACTACTTCATGAATCCTGTTCTCTGAGGGTATGTACCCAAGAGGCATGAAAATATATGTCCACAGAAAGACTTGTACATGAATGCTCATAGTAGTAGTATTTATAATAGCCAGAAAGTGGAAACAGTATCTATTAACAGAAGAGATAAATAAACAATGGGTATAGCCATAACCACTCAATAATGAAATGGAACAAAATTGTGATTTATAAAACCACATGGGTAAATTCTTACAAAAAAGAGTATATATACCTTATGGTTTCATTTATATGCACTATAGAACAGGAAAAATAAATATGGTAAAAGAATGTCAGAATAGTAGTTGCCTCTGAGAACTGGGGTGGAATTGATTGGAAAGGGGTATAAAGGAGCTCTCTAGGGAAATGGTAATGTTCTAAATCTTTATAGGGGTTTGGATAGCTGAAGTGTATGCATTTGTCAAAACCCAGTAAATATACATGTAAGATTTGTGCATTTCATCATGAGTAAATTTTATATAAAACCCCTTGCAAACAATTATTAAATGCTAATTGATGATATGCATGCTATAATTATATAGACTATATATTGAAGTATATTGATGTCTACAATGACTTTGAAATGCATAAACATTGAGATGAATTTATTGATGAATAGAGGGATGGGTAGATGGATAAAAAAAAGAAAAATATTGAAGGTAGTATTTAGATGGTGAGTATATGATTTTCAATCTTTTAACATTTTGCATTTAAATTTTTTTCCAAATACAATTTTTGTAAAAAAAAAACAAGACCTGGGTTTGAATCCTAGCTCTGCCACTTAACAATAAGTGACTTAAAAAGACACATAAACACTCTGACTTTTAGTTTCTGTTTCTATAAAATGGGAATGCTACTAGTAGCTCCCTCACTGGGTGTCCCACCTCCTTAGCCTTTCTCCAACTGATATTTGGGACCAAAATATTATCATTGTGAACTCAAATTATGATTTTTTAAATTTAAATGAGTTTTGTTTTGTTTCATATGCAATATAATGAGCCAAATTAGGACACTGATCAGCAACTGCTGGAGGATAATGTTAGCTTGGCAGACTATTTAACTTGTTACTAAGCACATCTGTTTCTTGGCATATAGGTAATATTTTTGCAAAGACATTTACAATTTTTGAAGTACATGCATTTTTTTAGGATATTTTTTAGAATTTTAAGGTGAAATTTGTGACTCATTGTTAATGTTATGCCCTTGCCCTTCACATTCCGTCATTCATTCCTCAAAGACTTACTGAGCAATTACTATGTGCCAATCTATCTATATAAAAGCCTAAGCAACTGTTATGGAACAGCCAGAATGACTGGAACGACCGGTTGCTATGACATGCACTGATCATCAGGGGGCAGACACTCAATGTAGGAGCTTCCCCCTGGTGGTCAGTGTGCTCCCACAGTGGGAGCACTGCTTAGCCAGAAGCCAGATTCACAGCTGGCGAGTGCAGTGGTGGTGGTGGGAGCCTCTCCTGCCTCTGCAGCAGTGCTAAGGAGCAACAAGCATGGTGAGAGTGGCAAGAGAGTGGTGAAAAAGTGGCACAAGTGTGGCATGAACGGTGAGAGCACCGAGCACTGAGCTGCGTGGTGCCCAGCCCGGCTCAGGCTCCTCCCCGGCCGCCTGCTGCTTTGCACACTGCTACACCTCTTGGGGGATGTCCAACTGTGAGGATCAGGTCTAAACTGGCAGTCGGACATCCCCAAGGGGTCCTGGATTACAAGAGGGTGCAGGCCAGGCTGATCTCCCCCCACCCCCCACTGGGCCTCTAGTACTGTATGAAATGCCAGGGTTATAAAGTTGAATAAGACACAATTTCTGTTCTCAAAGAGCCCAGAATTGGTGAGAGAAGCAAAGAGGCAAGCTGACAACGGCAATATAGGATGATAAGAGCTGTGAGAGTGGAAAGTACAAGTAGGTGGCAGAAGGACTGCAACAGGCCATTAAAAAGTACTTGTTGCCCTGAAGAGTTGCTGTGCTGCCCCTCATGCATAGAGGTGACACTTGGAGCCATGTCTCTGCTAGTTAGTTTTTACTGAGCCAACCATATACACTCTCTTAGTGACCCCAATGACCAATGGAACAGAACTGTGCGATGACTGGCCAAAGTTCAGTTGTCAGTTGATGGCTATGGAAGAAAGCAGAGCTAATTGGCCCACATGGGCTTCAAATTGGCAAGCATGGCCTTGTTAGCATTGTACTTGCACCTCCCTTCTGCGTGCTCTGGCTACCAACTCGGTTTCCCAAAGTGGTCTTTAGAATCAAAGTATCTTTGGTCAGCTTTTGCTCTCTGGGTCTTATAAGCATGCCCAAGAGTATTCTTCACCCTTGATTTTCAAATCAAGGAACAAAAAAAATAAGATTGAAGTGAAATTGTTGATAATTTCATGAGGAGTTTTCTACCTTCTTTGATGAGTTTTACATCCTCACAAAATCTATGCACCCCTAGGGTGGGTAATAGACCGCTTCTCCTACTACCAATTGACTTTGTAAGTTGTGGCAGGGTTGCTCATCATAAATTATAAGGTTAGCTTTGAAAATGAGTCTTTTAAATACAGATGGGAGAAAAAAATCTCCTGATCATCCCTTTCTCTGTTTCATCTTCACAACTCCTCCAAGTTCAAACCACTCAATTCCTCCAAAATTTCAAGTTTTCTTCCCTGTACTCCCCAGTCCTTAACAAGCTGTTGATGTTCCAGGAAGTGTTGTTTTTTTCTTCCTATGAAAGACACATCATGGCAGCTAAGCAGCTGGAGTCCTCTGACAGCCAATCAGCCAGGCCTTGGGGTATCAGTGTGATGAGCAACTCAGCTAGAAAGTGTCTATTCTCTAGCTGAGCAAATGTCATCTCCACCAGGAAGCCGCAAAAGGCTGGTGAGAGACTGCACTGAAGTATCTGTGAGGCTGAGTTTCAAGAAAAAAATACTCTATAAATACAAATATGCTGCAATAAGGAAAGTGCCTAATTCAAGGGTAAATATATGAATGTGTCTCTCTTTAGAATGCTCAAAAGCATAATTTAGATGCTCTGGACATTAAATGGAGTGATTATAAAAAATGTGTCTTAATAGACTTACCTTTATAATATTAATTCAGAAATTTTCCTAAGATAGACTCTTTAAAGAAATTAGTATCCTAAAATAAATAAAACTTGCTGTTCCTTGTACTTAAAGAAAATGGCTACCCACCACCAACAGGATAAGACTGCTGAATTTAATTGTTAATTGGAATTGGTTTGCTCTAATTCTTGCATACACTCATTAAGGTTATCAACATCTTTCTGAGCAGAGGCTCCCAGGCCAGTTAAAAAAAGAAAAAAAATGTGTATATAGATAGATAAATATCCTATATAATAAAGAGGTAATATGCAAATTGACCATCACTCCAATGCACAAGATGGCCGCCCCCATGTGGTCACAAGATGGCCACCACAAGATGGCTAGCAGGGGAAAGCAGTTAGGGGTACCCAGGCCTGCAGGGGAGGGCAGTTGGGGGGGGGACCAGGCTAGCAGGGAAGGGCAGTTGGGGGCTACCAGGCTGGCAGGGGGGAGTTGGGGGGACCAGGGTGGCAAAAGAGGGCAGTTAGGGTTGGCTGAGCCAGCAGGGGAGGAAGTTGGGGGCGACCACTCCTGCAGGGGAGGGCAGTTAATTGCAATCAGGCTGGCAGGGGAGCAGTTAGGCATTGATCAGGCTGGCAGGGGAGTGGTTAGGGGTGATCAGGCTGGCAGGCAGAAGCAGTTAGGGGCAATCAGGCAGGCAGGCAGGCCAACGGTTGGGAGCCAGCAGTCCTGGATTATGAGAGGGATTCCGACTGCCCACTGGGATCGGGCCTAAATGGGCAGTCAGACATCCCTCAAGGGGTTCCAGATTGGAGAGGGTGCAGGCTAGGCCGAGGGGCACACACCCCCTCCCCCCATGCATGAATTTCATGCACTGGGCCTCTAGTAGATGTATTGTGTATAGATAGATACATATAGATATATACATGGAGAACTAATATTAAATTGCCAGAATTTTATTTTGCCATGTAAGTACACATACACACAAACAACTGCCAAATCTATTATCTATATTCTAGAGGCCCAGTGCATGAAATTTGTGCATGGAGGAGGGGGTCCCTCAGCCTAGCCTGCACTCTCTCCAATTTGGGACTCCTTGGGGGACATCCTTCTCGCAATCTGGAACCACTGGCTCCTAACTGCCTCTGCCTGCCTGCCTGATGACACCTAACCGCCCTCTCCTGCTAGCCTGGTTGGCCCCAACACCCTCCCCTGCTGGCCAATTTGGTTCTGATTGGTTGGTTTCTAGGCCAGCATCAAAAGCTCCACCTCCTAGGCAGCCATTGGTCCCCACAACACCCATATTTGGTTCTAATTGGTCAATTTCAATGCCAGTCAGCATGAAAAGCTCCATCTGCTAGGCAGCCATTGGCTCCCCACTGTACCCACATTTGGTTCTGATTGGTCGGTTCCTATGCCAGTCAGTGTCAAAAGCTCTGCCTCCTAGACAGCCATTGGTTCTTCACAGCACCCACATTTGGTTCTGATTGGTCAGTTCCTATGCCAGTCAACATCTCCTGGCCTATCTCTGGGTCTGATCAGAGAGGTGGGGCTGAACAGCAGCCCCTGCAGAGGCTGGGAGAGAAAGCAAAGCCAGGCTGCTGGAAAAGCTCAGAAAGAAAGAGGGAGAGAAAGAGAGAGGCAAGTACTGATCAACAGCTGCCACTGAAGCTGCAGATCAGACCCTGCCCCTCTCTCTGGGTCTCAGCCCCCTGGGCAGTCAGTACTGGGTCACAAGGCATAGCAGGGCAATCAGTACTGGGTGGCCATGGCAACCCAGTGCTGACTTAAGGACTTCCTGGTTGGTCAGCCTTTGGTTATGATCAGTCGTTACAACCATGGCCTTTTATATATTAGGATATAAAGAGGTAATATGCTAATTGGTCCTAACAATGTCCCAGTCACAACTGGTCAACAGGTTGTACTCACACAGGAGCTGGTGGGCAGGGACAGGGACTTCTGCCCCCTGTAGAGGCACATGCAGGCCTGCCCAGCACTAATGTCACGCTGCCTCGGAGGTGGAGGCTGCTCCCAATGGACGCAAACGCGGGTGGGTGGGGACAGGGGTGGTGACTTCTGCCCCCAGCTCAGGCGGGTGCAGGCCTGCACAGCCCTAACGTCAT
>NW_006284344.1:723123-725046 GCF_000327345.1 Myotis davidii
GGCGAAGCTGCCTGCCTGCGTCCCTGGCCAGGGACATGACGCTGTCTGCCTGTGTCCCTGACCTGGGCTATGACAGAGGAGGGCATCAAGATGGGAGAAGACCCCCCCGGTGGAGGCACGTGCAGGCTGTGGCACCACCTGGCCCAGAGGGGGGCATCAGGATGGGGGCAGGGCCTTGGCAGAGAGCTCTCAGCACTGCTGTACTGGGGTCTGAATGCATGGAGAGGAAGGGAGAACAGATGGGCAGTTAGGGGTTTATGCCAGGAGGGGAGAGCAGATAGGCAGTTAGGGGGATCAGGCCAGGAGGGGAGAACAGTTAGGGAAATCAAGCTGGCAGGGGACAGCAGTTAGGGGGATCAGGCCAGGAGGGAAGAGCAGTTAGGGCCATCAGGCCAGCAAGGGAGCAGTTAGGGGCATCAGGCAGGCAGGTGAGCGCTTAGGAGCCAGTGGTTCTGGATTGTGAGAGGGATCCCAGATTGGAGAGGGTGCAGACCAGGCTGAAGGGTTCCCCACCCCCGTGCATGAATTTTGTGCACCGGGTCCCTAGTTATTTTATAAAAGAAAAGGCAGTTTTAAAACAAGCAAGCAGGAAGGCCAGAGTATTAAAATAAAACAACCATTTTAGTTGACTACATTAATTAATATGACTAACAGTCTATACAAAAAAAGTAAAAATTAAAAAAAATAGACAAATAAAAAAATCAAAACAAAAACATGATATAATCTAGTCATAATTATCTTTTTTTTTTTTTCATTTCATCCCCAGCTGGGGTAAACTACATCTCAGACTAGCACGGATCCATGAGTTGGCATATGGGATCTGACCAGAGTTTGGGCTGATCTCAGCTATAAGAAATGGGCTAAGGACTAGAACTCTGAATCAGGACCTGTCACAAAGCCTCATTCCAAATGTGGACCTACCCTACTGACTAGACCAGGGGTGGGCAAACTTTCTGACTTGAGGGCCACAATGGGTTCTTAAACTGGACCGGAGGGCCGGAACAAAAGCATGGATGGAGTGTTTGTGTGAACTAATATAAATTCAAAGTAAACATCATTACATAAAAGGGTATGGTCTTTTTTTAGTTTTATTCATTTCAAACGGGCTAGATCCAGCCCGTGGGTGGTAGATTGCCCACGGCTGGACTAGACCCTGCCCTCTTATTATAGAACTATTGGCCCGGTACATGAAATTTGTGCATGGGGGGGGGGGTCCCTCAGCCCGGCCTGCACCCTCTCCAATCTGGGACCCCTCGGGGGATGTCCACAGGGATCAGGCCTAAACTGGCAATTGGACATGCCTCTAGCAATCTGGGGCTGCTGGCTCCTAACCGCTCGTCTGCCTGCCTGCCTGATTGCCCCTAACCACCTCTGCCTGCCTGATTGCCCCTAACTGCCTCTGCCTCAGCCCCACACCTGGGACCCAGAATTCCCTACTCTGGCTAGCAGCAGGCACCTGGGACCCGGACTTCCCTCCCTCTGGTTGACCTCAGGCACCCAGGACCCAGGCCACCTTTGCCCGGGCAGGCCGCAGCCACAGGGGACCATGGGCAGGCAGCTTCACCTGAGCCAGTCATAGGTACCTGGGACTGCAGGGCAGGAGGCTTTATCTCCCAGGCTGAAGCCGCAGGTGCCTGGGACTGCAGGGCTGGCAGCTTTTCTCTGTACCCTGGGTGGCAGCCCCAGGCGCTGGTGCCTGGGACCCCAGCAGGCAGCTTTTCTCTATCTCCAGGGCCGCAGGCACTGGTGCCTGGGACAGCAGGGCTGGCGGCTTTTCTCCTTCTCCTGGGCCACAGCCACAGCCACCTGGGACTATGGGTGGGCAGCTTTGCCCAGGTCCAGCTTTGTCAGGAAGAATGTCCAGAAGGTCATCTGGAAGATGTCCAGTCTAATTCGCATATTACCCTTTTATTAATATAGAGG
>NW_006284344.1:725185-734928 GCF_000327345.1 Myotis davidii
AGCTTTATATATATCGTGCATGTGCAAGTCAGCATTTATTTTTAAATGTATATTTTTTCATTGATTTCAGAGAGGAAGGGAGAGGGCGAGAGATAGAAACATCAATGATGAGAGAGAATCATTGATCAGCTGCCTCCTGCACTCCCTCTACTGGGGGTCAAGCCTGCAACCCGGCATGTGCCCTAACCCGGAGTTAAATTGAGACCTCTTGGTTCCTAGGTCAATGCTCAACCACTGAGCCACACTGGCCAGACTCCACACATTTTTTAAAGTTCTAGGTATAGCTTGGATTTTCTAGTCAGCTGACTACACAGTGAGGGCAGGAATGTTTAATGGAATGTGAAAATCCGATTAATCAGAACAATTGTCTATTACAAAATGCAGCTACTCCTCTCTTATCTTAGAAGAGAAAGTCAGTAAGGATGAGTCTCCCAAAATTACGCTCTGCCAAAATTTCTACTGAAATAATCTGATGTTAAATAAGCTGACCACTTATTGTACTGTATTAGGTAGTTAAATTTTCTCTAAGGTTTTTACTATTTTCTCTCCATTAGTTGACTCTTTTTGACTTTATGTTCTGCCATTTACCAATATAAATTATTTTATCACTTTGATTATCATGCTGGATTCCTATTGTTCCCTTGATATTGTGATCAGGATATTAGTGATTATCTGCTGTCCTCTTTATGGCCTCCTGGTTTTTGTCTTGGCACATTCCCTTCCTAGTTTCCTTTACTAACATGCAAACTTTTGGTACTTGTACATATTTACATCTGGCTTATTTCTTATGCTCTTAAAATTCTGACATCTTCCACATTACTTTTTTTTTTTTTAGATCTCTCACTGTTCTTTGTTTCCTAGCAATGTATACAATGTATACTTTTCAACTGAAAGTTCAATTTAGTAAACGCATATTTGGATCCATTATTTGCAAGGCATTGTGCTATGCTCCATGGAGGATTCAGAGATGAGTGTGGCTTAATTTCTGCCTCTAAGGAACTTAGGTTGAGTACAAAGTTAGGATAAAATAACGAATCTAAAAGCTAGACCATAACTGTTTCCCAAAAGAGAAATATGAGGAAGAAGAGATTGTAAGAGATTGTATCTAGCTAGGTGAGTAGGGAAGGTTTAGAGAGGAGGGAGTATTTGAGATGAATCTTGAAGGTGTATAGGATTTTGACAGGTAGAGGCGGAGTTGGGAGGAAAGCATGAGCAGAGAGGTGGAGTGATTCTTGACAATTGACCATGCCTAGAAAATTTGGAGCACAGACATCACCATTTGTCTGACTAAAACAAAATGTAAGTGCTATGGCAAAGATAAAAGAATAAAAATGATAGTAATTTAAAGATTATTGATTTAAAATTAGCAAATTATGATTGATGAGGAAAATAAGACATGGGAGGCGAGTTGCTAGCAGCCTGACTCTGTATCCCTAATGCACATTCCTATTAGCCTATAGTCTAGTCACCACTGCTCCTTCCTTAATTATCTGGTCTTGCAAGACCTGTTTACCTAAATACTCCCACTTTACAGAGGCCATAAACCATGAGCAATATACAACGTCCGGAGGGGGTTATCAGTGCTGGCACCAGGCCAGGCCTTTAGGTGTGGTCTCATGGCCCCCATCCCAACACATGAGGCTTTTTGCAAAGCCTGAAAAAGTTCTGGAAGTATGATCCATATGTGGGGGACAAAGAAACCAAAGGGTATAAAGAGAAAGCTTCCTAGTTTCCTCCCTATTGGTTTACTCAGGATTTGGAAACAAGCTCCCCTGAGTCACGGTACTAGTACATCTGGAAATAAATGGGTTTTACCTGTATCTCCAGGTACTCCTGTGTATTTTTCAGTCACCTGGTAAATTCTGTAACATGATAATTGGTTTAACATAAGTATTTTTAATTGCATTAAGAATAGCGAGTTGAATAAATTAATTTTAAAAACACATGGACTTAATCGAGTTCACATCTACTAGCTGTGATCTTTGGCAGGTTACTTAGCAGTTCAATGCCTCAGTTCCCTTTCTTGTAAAATATGAGATATTGATTAAAACAGTGCCTGGCATACAGTAAGTACACAACAAATTGTTGCCATCATTACTTGGAAACAGAGTAAGTTTCTCTCTTGAGGTCTCTCTTCACTTAGGGAGGGCCTATCTGGTAATTTGCAGACTGACCACTGTAGATTTATGCTGGGATCTGGAAATCCTATACCAGACAGAGTTTAAACTTGAAAGATTACCAGGAAGAGGGAACAAATATGTGTATTCCAAATCATATGTATCCAGTAGAGTGTTTTGAAGCTTACCTGAAACACTAAATGTCACTTTGCTTAAAGTAGACAATATTCCAGATTTAGTCACAAGATGCTCAGTACTGTTACCACCTTCTCGAACACAGGTGTGAGGCAGTTAGGCATGGATGTGTGATTTCCTTGTTTTCCAGCAGATACAAGAATGTCTGATTGGTTTTTGTTGGTGCCTAACAATAAGCAGCAGCTGTGAATTTACTCAGTTATTGGGATGGAACTTTTTTCCTGGGGGAGAGGGGGATATCTTTAAATCGGGGAGGTTGTTTTCTGGAAGAGGAGCTGGAAGAAATTGCTGCTGTAAGGTGGCTCTGCTTTAGAAGACCAAGTTTGTCAAACTTAACCCAAAAGATCAACTACATTATTGGGGTGGTTAATGTTTAGAGTACGAAGGATTCCTTAAAATTGAAGGTGCTTTCTTTGTGCTTTTTTAACATATCATAGACCACCCATTGAGAGGAGTGAAAAAGCAAGTGTTTGCAGTTATTGATCATTGAAGATCCATTAGGGATTTTCATCAGTCTCTGTAGTTAGTGACAAAGTAGGATTTGCTTTATTTATAAACCTGTTTGTTTGCCTCCTGTTTTGAGTTTCTGCAATCGACCAGGCATTGTTATTTCCTGTCCTCAAGGATCTTCCCTTCCGGTTTCCAATGAAGTGATGAGTCCAATAATAGATATGTATGAAGTAGAGTATGACTATCAATGTTGATGGGGATTGTCTTTTCTTTATCTCTGTGATCACATGCCTTTCTCAGTGCCTACATGAAAAATAGAGGAAAATTTTACAAAACTTCACTGGAGTCCAAAGAGTGTATAAGGCCCAGCCACTTGCTATAAAGTAAGTCATAGCAGCCATGGATTTTTTTTTTCATGAAGGTTTTACCTCTCTGATGAATAAGATATGATCTCTACATGATTCTCTCTCTCTCTTTCTCTCTCTCTCTCTCTCTCTCTCACACACACACACACACACACACACACACACACACACACACACACATCTCCTCTGGTCATTTCCCCAACTTGTGAGCATCTATGAGAGCCATCTTATTTGCTATTAGAGTCTGGCTGCACTGGACAAGTGAGGCAGCTCTAGGACCCTTATTCCCCTTCCCCCTGACTGCCACTTTTTAATAGTACCAGAAGTGATCACCGATTCTTCAGAATAGGCACAAAATCAGGATACAAGCTACACTTGGCCATAATTCTGTTCAGAAGTTAAAGGTGGTACAGAGAGTACTAGCTTAAGGTCATTGATAGCTTAAATGAAACCACGTATAACAAAATCAAGTGTAGTATAGGTTAATTGATATAAACAAGAGTTAAGTTCCTATGGCATCTCATCAACGTTATAAAGATTATAAAGAATTGACTTGGAACAAAACAACGTTATTCAAGGACCTTCTGCATATCTGAGTTAGGACTGAGGTATGGGGGAAGAAATAAAAACAGAAAAGCTACAGATGCCATTGGTGTAATTAGCTGTGGCAACAGTTTTGAGAAATCCATCTTCTCAGCTAGTTGAGCCAGTTTTTTAAAATGAAACCTTTGAGAGAACAATTTTGCATTGGTTGGAATATTGAGGAACATTCATTTTCTTTTCATTTTAAGTGTCAGTCAGAGAATATTGCTCAGCTTGCTTTATTTACATTTTAACTTTATTTTTAATTTTTTTCTTTCTGTAATATACAAAGCAATCATTGCCAAAATTATGAAGTCATAAAAATTCATCTTTGGTGTATCCTCATCCTCACTGGCTTCCTACCCTATTCTCTTTTACCCCTTCCTTTTTCATTTCCTCTTAGATTCCCAGAGCCCAAAACCTTTCTTCGGTCCCACCTCTGTTACATCCTGCTCCAGGAGAGAATGGGAAACTGCTCCTTCCTAAAGGGGAAATGATTGGTGGCAGCTTCAAGAGCCACTATATAGAAGGGGATATGACTCAATTAAAAGGCTAAATTAAATCTCTATATGAAGTTTTTGGCATCTGGCAGTTGGAGGTTGGGATAGAGGCAGGAGTAGGATGTATGAAAACATTCTTTTTCTTCCTAATTACCGTGAGTTTGAATTTCAAGAGGCAAGTGGTCTCTCTTTATTCAGTACAGTGGTAAAGAGTGTAGGCTTTGAAATTAGACTGACATGAATCATATGCCAGACTCAGCATTTAACAGTTGTTTGACCTTAAACAAGTTCTGTAACTTATCTGTACCTCAGCTTCCTGATCTTAAAATATGGGTGAAAATACCTAGCTCCTGGGGTTGTTTTAAAGATTAAGTAATGTAGATCAGGCTCTCAGCATGGATATTAGCACACAGAGTAATCATCTAAGTATTTAGTATTAGAAATACAACCTTATTTATGTCACATCTCTGTTTGGAAAAATTCCATGATTTCCTACTCTCTTCAAAAATCAAGTCCTAGACTCTTGTCTTGGCATATACAATTATATAAGATTGAACCATAAGTTAAAATTCTCTAAGACAGCTTTGAATATTCTCTTTCCATCAATTCTTTGAACTATAGAGTCAGGCTCAATCAATGGAAGGAGAGGGCCTTTCCTGGAGAAAAGTGAGCTGTGTATAAATGTAAGTAAAGCCAGTCCTGTTTTGTAGAAAAACATACAAGAAATCTAAAATAAGCCCTCTTCACTTTGGGCTAGGTAGGGATTGCAGAGGCATGTAGGAGTTCTGATAATCCATGAATGGGTAATAGGTTCTAGTCACAAGTAAGAAACTGATGCTCAATGAGAATAAATCACATAGCCCACCTATAGAGACCTTGAACTAGGACCCTGTTGTACTGACTTTCAATCTGGTGGATATTTAGGCCAAGTTTTATTTCTGTATGTACCATGCTGCCTCCTGTTTTTTTTGGTTGTTTGTTTTGTGGTGTTTGTGTGTGTGTGTGTGTGTGTGTGTGTGTGTGTGTGTGTTTATGATAAATATGGGGTTGAATAACAAAACTAATTTTTTTAGCTATTAACAAATTCATTGTAATTAATTTCTCAGAGCCACTTGCAATCCTATGTGATATTCTAAGGAAAGGGGTCACTTAAACACGTAAGTTAGGTGAGAGACATGAAATACTGCAGGGACAGCAACACCAGATGGTACACAGCATGAGGGCACTAGGCATCTGGAGAGCAGAGAGCCAGAAGGGGAATGAAGGCATGCCCCAAGCAAGATTTCTCTGCCCTTCAGGTGTACTTCATTTGCCTTTGGGGTTGGAGATAGAGGGAATAGGGAGTACATTGATGGCTGAGATTCAGGGTTGACTTGAAATCTGCTGAAGAGAGGTCATCTAATCCTGACCTTTATTCATTAACTGATGCTGAATTCTGCATTCAAACAAATTACTCTTTGCTGTTAAAATCTCTACAGATGACTCCTTCTGTAAGTTGTGTTTAGTATGCTAATGAATCATGCTTGTCTATGGATTTACCAATGAAGAGCTTATGAGGTTCAATCTATCAAAAATGGCTTATTCAACCTGCTTGTCAATGGTGAATGCATTTGGATGTTCATACTCTCCCTTATGGCACCTCACTAGAGCTTGGGCCTGGTCCTAACTTTTAGCTATGGTGTCTTGTGCTCTGACAATTCAGGGGCCTTGCTATTCCCAAATTCTATGGAACTTCATCAGATAATTTTTTAAGAAGATATTTCCAGGGAATAGAATACTCATGTTAAATGGTAAAAGCAATAGTTCCTAATCTTCATGTACCCAGGAAACCAGATTGGTAAGGCTGGCAAGAACTGGTAAGGTATTGGCAAGAGCACATAACACTTACTAGCTTGGTCAATTGGCCTTGGTCAAGTCACTTCCCCTGAGTCTGGTTTTCCTGTCATGATACAGGTAACAATATCCCCACCTCACAGGACTGTGGTGTTTATTAAATGAGAAGGTTCATGGGGGAAAAACAACAGCGACCCCAGATAAAGTGAAATACTATGCAAATATCAGGAGGCAATGGAGTGCACTGGTTTAGAGCATGGGGTCTGAAATCAAACTGCTTAGCCTCACATGTTGGTTCTACCATTTACTAACTGTGATTTTGGAGATGTTAAACTCTCTGAGGCTCCATTTCCTCACCTGTAAAATGGGATAATAATAGAACCCATTTCTATAGAGTAGTTAAAAAAGTAAATCATTAATGATTAAGTGGTTAACACATTACCTGGCATAAACTGGCTGCTGTTATGAACAAAATAGTAAAATAGAAAAAAAAAGCCTTGCACTGTGCAGCAATGATCAACTTTCACACACACAGTCACATTTGATTTTGAGACAACTTTGTGTGGTTGTCAGGGAGAAGTATTATCATCACCTTTTTACAGAGAAGTTGATGATTCCCTCAAGGGCCCTCAGCAAGTAGGCCTTTGATTAGAACCCATAGCTCTGAATTCCTTGCTTATTAAGGTCTGAAGTGAATTCTGAGACTGTCCAGATGATGGCAGCCCAGCAGGGAAGAGCATTCTGGCTAGGGACCTCCTCACAGGCAGAAGCCTTCCTCCTCTGCCTGGGTCTGGGCTCTGACCTACCTACATGAAATATGAAATATTTGAAATATTATCATGTTACCAAATAAGCCACAGTCAAGAATGAATGAGGCTTCATCACTTCCTCTCTGTATTGAGTAATACGCCTGAATTTGAGCCCCTCACTTCTGTTTCTATTACTAATATATTTCATTATGGATTTAGATTGCAACTTCTTTCTAATACAATTTAAGGATGTTACTATCTGTTGTGCTTTGTAAGCCTTTTCCCATGCCTGTTTCTTATGAGGCAGTCTTTTTTAAAAACTTCTTTGTTAATCACAGCAGATATTTCTGTCATTTGGGGACCCACTCTGTATTAATGAATATGGATTGGACTCTTCCTAATTGTTCTCTGAACACCTCCCAATTTTCAGGAGTGTAATTGATTTCAATCAACTTCTTTAGTGCACTCTCTACACTCCTGAAGCCTGTAATTTTAAAGTTCAATATTTGTGTGCGTGTACCCTCAGGAGTGCTTCAGTTGGATCCCATAATCCTGGAATTCTAACGAGTCACCGACTTGGAGTATATTTAGCATTAAACTCATTTATTTTTTAGTATGGCTGAGATATGCTTTAAAGCATGACCCACATTCAAAATTGAAATTCCTAAAAAGTTAAATTACAAAATCACTTTTAAACTAAAAATGTAAATAAATAACTTGGCTTTAGTGAAGAGTGTATTGAAATGTTTTCCATGCCTTTAGTTTTGTAATAAATTCTGGGGGGAAGAAACTGAAAGTTAGGTATTTACTGTGGACAATTAATCAAAGAGAAAATAGCTCAGAAATGAGAGAGGCTCATTGGGAAGATGATATTTCATTTATAAAAATTCAGTTTTACTAGTAAAAATGCAGATAATAAAGAGACTATATTTGGATATATTTCCACATAATAATTAGCCTTTTCTGGTTATGAAACATTTCCCCTATCATAATTTGTTCTTTTTTTGTGAGTCAAGTCCATGTTTAAAGACCTATGGTAATTAACTATTTTTCTATGAAATTTGGAGTGTCTATTTTATCCTACACTAGATATTCTATCATTAGTTCTGCTTCTGAGAAGTCAAGGGTTCTTATTAGATTTATTTGGAGGAATACCTAAATTTAGCATAGACACTTTCATTAATATATTTATACTAGAATTAACCTCATTGAGGTTGTTATTGCCATTGTTCAGCTGTACTATTCAAAAGTCTAACTGGCTCGTGCACTGCTGGTGGGAATGCAGACTGGTGCAGCCACTGTGGAGAACAGTCTGGATTTTCCTCAAAAAATTAAAAATGGAACTCTCATTTGACCGAGGAATCCCACTCCTATGAATATATCCCAAGAAATCAGAAATACCAATCACAAAGGATATATGCACCCCTATGTTCATAGCAGCACAATTTACAACAGCTACTATTTGGAAACAGCCTAAGTGCCCATTAGCAGATGAGTGGATTTAAAAACTGGGGTATATCTGTACAATGCTATACTATATGGTAGGGGAGGGTGAGAGTATGGGGGAGAGATCAACCAAAGAACTTATATGCAAGCATATAGGCTTAACCAATGGACACAGACAACAGGGGGGTGAGGGCATGAATTGGGGGGTATGGGGGTAATGTGGGGATAAGGATACATACGTAATAACTTAATAATTTTTTTAAAAAAAAGTCTAACTGGACATCTTTTCTCCCTACTTCAACCCATCACATACCCTATTGCTGGAATAATTTTTCCCAAACTTTGTACATTCCCTTGTTAGATCTTCAATGGTTCCCTGTTACCAATGGCTTGGAATACCAGATCCCATGATCTGATTTTTTTAATCCTCCCCCAGGGGAATTTTTTCCATTGCCTTTTAGAAAGAGTAGAAGGGAGTTGAGAGAGAGAGAGAGAGAAAGAGAGAGAGAGAGAGAGAGAGAGAGAGAGAAAGAGAGAGAGAAATAGAAAAACATTGATACGAGAGAGATATAAGAGCTAAGGGTGTCCTAAAATTCATGCAAGAAGTAATTTTGATAGAAAACACAGGTTTATAATTAAGACTTGAAAATTTTTTTATTGATTCATAAAGTATACAGTATAGGGTTATGTATAGAATAGCATATTGGGTAAATGGCCTCCACGGCTTTGCTGGCACATACGCACTCTTTTGTGAAATTTTCCATGACCGTTTTGCATAAATGTGGCTGAATTTCATTGATACAGCACTCAGTTTCCTCCTTCAAGGCGTGGGTGGTCGTTGGGCTTGTTGGCATAAACCTTAGACTTCAGAAACCCCAAAGAAAAAACTCCAATGGCGTTAAATCACATGATCTGGGTGACCAATTCTCATCACCAAAACGGGAAATTACATGACCAGGAAATGACTCATGCAGTAATTGTTTCTCAGGCTGTATGGCATGTGGCACCGTCATGTTGAAATCACATGTCGTCCACATCCATGTCTTGCAATTTAGGTAGAAAAAACTGGATTATGATGTCGCAATAGCAAGCACCATTAAATTCAAATCTTGCGTGAATTTTGGGACACCCTTTATATCGATTGGTTGCCAGGGATTGAACCTGTAACCCAGGTACATGCCCTTGATTGTGAATTGAACCTGTGACCCTTCAGTGCAGGGGCCAATGCTCTAACCACTTCACCATACCATCCAGGGCCCATGATCTGAATTTTGAATTTGCCTTTCCAATTCTATTTGCTATTACTTAGTATACTGTATGTTCTGCCAGCCAAACCACTGTAATTATTTGAACACTCCATGCACATTTTTACAAACCCGTGTCTATGTTGCTCTTTTAGCCAGCAATAATACCCTTTTCACTATTTCTCTGTATCTGAATTTTATGTTTCTGCATTGTAGGGTCAACATAGGGCCCTTATTGAGGGAGAGGGATAAGAAAAGGGAA
>NW_006284344.1:735059-753192 GCF_000327345.1 Myotis davidii
AGTTCTTTTTTAATCCTGTGACAGGACTGTCACAAGTTTTGAAAATGGCAGTGGTTCTACTTTGCATGATCATTCAAGAATTTAGGTTCCACATAAGTTGTCAATCCAACAAGCTATCACTCTACCATCCCCTAGAGCAGCGGTTCTCAACCTGTGGGTCGCGACCCCTTGGGCAGTCGAACGACCCTTTCATAGGGGTCGCCTAAGACCATCCTGCATATCAGATATTTACATTATGATTCATAACAGTAGCAACATTCAGTTATGAAGTAGCAACGAAAATAATTTCATGATTGGGTCACAACATGAGGAAGTGTATTTAAAGGGCCAGAAGGTTGAGAACCACTGCCCTAGGGTGTGGTCCTCATCTGAGTGTTTAAGGCTGGCCCAACTCATCCAGGTTCCAGCTGGAGGAAAAGGAAACAGTGAAAAAGACAGGTCTACTCTCTTTTTAGGTCTAGGCCTGGAATTGGCATATGCCACTTCTCATATTCTACTGGAAATAAATTAGTCACACACACATAAATGTGAATGAGGTTAGGCAATATGTTAGTAGTCTAGCTACATGTATGGAAGAAGTGGGGGGCAAATTTTGGTGGCCAACTAGATGTTTATGCCACACTGTTGAAATCTGGTTAATGTGTCATCATCTTCCTTCTTTAGGCCTTTCCTGAGCCCCTCAGTTAGAAATGATCAATTTCCTCTGAACTATCCTAGTCTGAGTTTCTTCAACTGTCATGTGTATAAGAATCTCTTGTGGCTTTTACTAAACTACAGAGTTTAAATCAGTCAGTCTTGGGCAGGTCCTGAGACTCTCCATTTCTAAGAAGCTCCTTGGTTCCCATTCACTGGTCTGCCAAACACACTTTGAGTACAGATGTTTGAGTCCATTTTTTGTTCCTCTCTTATGGAATGTAACTTTTCCTACTTTAGACTGGCTATTCATGTATATATAGTAACCTCCTAACAAGACAGTTAAATCTCATAGTGGACTCTTAATCTCTTTGACATCTGTCTTTCTTACCTTACTCTCTCTAGCACCAAGATTAGAGTCTTGTATACTTGCAGGCACTTAATAAATATCTGAATAATTGATGAGCAGTGTCAACTAATTCAGAATGTTGAGCATAACCTTTTGAAAGGCAGCATACTTTATACCAGACTCTGGACTATGCTTAATGAAATCACTTGTTTGAAAACAGTCTGTTCAAAACCCCACTCCCACATAGTCCAGCCAAACAAGCTAAGGGAGAACCTGCCAGAGAGCCAAGGTGAGTTAAGTGGAATTCAACACATGGAAACCACATTTTATCAAGGATTTTTCCCCTCCATTGCTGTGACCATGTCAAAAGAAATAACAACCCCTATGTTTGGAATTCATTTCCAGAGAGACTCTCTGCTTAACAAGAGTGATTTTGTACCCACAGAGCATTATGTGGCAATTTGATACATTTTTTTTTGAAGAAGTGGTTGTTTTTGTTGTTTTTTCCACCTGGAAGCACTCAGTTACCTTCCAGTTAGAAAATCTCAAGTTGTCTTCTAATTAAAGCTGGATGAGAATGACTCTATCCAGGTTGGCACCATTTTAGCCTGTTCTTTTCATGGTCCTGTTATGCTCTGGACCTTAACGGTTGGAGAGAATAAAGAGAGAGGAGATGAACTGGTCTAGAGTTCAAAAAAGAGGCTGCTTTGTAATCTAATTTGAGTTACATGGAGCAGTCTCCTGCCTCACTCTCCAGCCTGCATGATGAAACTCCTAACTGTAATGATTTTCTACGTGGAAATTGTTGTAAATGACACATGGTTGAGGTTTCCCTCTTGGTCTCTGTATGGAAAACGGTCTCACAAGCAAATCATGTTACCAATATTTTAGATTCTTAGCCTAGTTGAAGAAATGAGTTTTAGTTTCTATTAGCCTCACTGCACCAACTACAAACCAAAGAACTTCAGAGTAGAGTCCTCACATCTCACCTTCAGGCTCTCTCCTTGTCAATACCTTGTTAGACCTTAATACCATTACTAGGCTTTGAAATTAAGAAAAGGATATTCAGACATACGTGCTACAAATTTATGCTGACCCCTCTTTTTCTTTACTGTGACTATGTAAATCTTTATGATTGTATTTACACAGTGTGCCCTAATAAGTTGTTACTGCGCATGTTGTTGTACATGAGTTTCTATATATTTTGACCTTCCTACTCCCTCAGTGAGATCTTATAGCACCACAATTAAAGAATGAAAAAATTCCCAATAGGGTTGAGACTAAGGTGAGGCAAAGCAAGCCCCCAGGGGGCAAAATTTAAGGAGGTGCTCACTCAAATATGCTGACCCAGCATTTGCCCAACCCTGAGAGTGAAAGCCCGATTTAATTTTGTGCCCTAGGGGCCTGGCTTGCCTTATCTGAGTCCTAAGTACCACTTTCTGAGGTCATTTGGATAACTGAGTCAACCCTTTAAACCCAACCACCCACCTCCTTCTTTTTGGAAAATAGAGAGAGCCTACAAATGCAGACAGGAGACAGTAGAAATTAAATTCAGCCATCATGATTTTTAAAAAAATACATTTTATTGATTTTTTACAGAGAGGAAGGGAGAGGGATAGAGAGTCAGAAACATTGATGAGAGAGAAACATGAGAGAGAACCAAATCAATCAGCTGCCTCCTGCACACCCGCTACTGGGGATGTGCCCACAACCAAGGTATGTGCCCTTGACCGGAATCAAACCTGGGACCCTTCAGTCCACAGGCTAATGCTCTCTCCATTGAGCCAAACCGGTTAGGGCAGCCTTCATGATTTTATTCATCACAGGGATGTAAGACTGACATTCTGTTCATTTTCCCTCTATGCTGCAGCTAAACAAAGTCCAGACATAGATTTTATAATGAGCACACATTCAATCCTAGCTTTGGGGATCTCCTTGGATTTAACTCTTGACAGTGGTCCTTGCTCTCAAAGCCCCCTAAATTTTCAGACCATCAACAGCACATCTAAATGCAGACAAACACATTATTCCTATCTACTGCCTAACTATACCCACTTGCAAGTCGTATGTGAATCCCACCTAATTAGCTGTGACATGCATTTTGGCATATGTCGGAAGTTAAAGCCACTTCCTTGGAGAAACTCAAACTCTGAATTTATCTTTATTAAGGCCTTGTCCAAATGATAAATATACACAACCTCCTTGCTATCTACTGCTTGGAAATAAATCAATTTAGGATTGATTTGCTAACAGCTTTCTTCACTCTAAGGGTCCTCCTGCCCCAGAGGTCACACTGTCCTTTTTTACAAATGATTCTAACCAAACAGAAGACACCACGTTGACCATACACTGAACAAAGAAGGGAACCTGGGGAGAGAGGAAACAATTCCCTTTTGCACATCCCAGGAAAAAACAGTCTTACAAGGCACAATATTATATTCTGGAAAAAAGGCTTCCCAAACCACTGTTGAGTATATGAGTGAACAGGTGAGATGTATTCACTCTTTTTTTTCAGCAAAGTACTGTGAACTTTGATACTTCAGTCAGGAATCACAAACTCCTCTAGGAGTCTGCCAGGACATATACAGGGTAGAGCAAAAAAGGGGGGGGGGCGGTTATAACTGTGAGTATGCGAAACACAGAGTTTATTCTTGTATTATTATCTATTAATTATTTATTATTTTCCAAACAAACATCTGTAAACCTATTTTTGCCCCACACTGTAAATAAATGAAACTGGCTGAGGGTATGAGACATTCAAGAGTGGTGGGGACTTTATTTCTGAGGTCATTTTCCCATTTCCCATTTACTCCCATTTTCCCATTTTCCATGTGGCAAAAGGAGAACCAGCCTCCTTTTGCCACATGGGACCATGAGCCAAATCTTAGATCTGATTCTTCAAGAGACGGAGGCATCTTGATTTTTTCTAACATGATAGATACTTTTTTTAAAGGTTAGAAAGTTAAAGAAAACTTAAAAGTCACTGTGGGGAACAAATAAAATATTTCACAAGGACAGATTTGTCTCAGTAAGTCTCAAAGTCTATCTCCAGCCTATTTGTGACTCTATTCACTTGGTGACTTTTAATAGTTCAGCTAGTGATGTTTAGGCTGTATGTTCTTAAGGTGCCAAGATGTTAAGATTTTGTTTTAAATATTCATGTTTATAATGATCTTTGTTTCTCTGCACATAGGTGGCCCAGCTTGCCTGCAGCCTTAGTGACCTCCTGGTTCATAGATTGACAACCACTAAGCTATACTGGCTGGCTCCACATTCTTGTATAGAAGAGTATGGTATCTTATTTCAGATTCCCTTGAACCCTTCCTTGGTTTTGGAATCAGAAAGACCTGGGATAGACCCAGTCTTAGTCTGTTCAGGCTGCTATAGCAAAATGCATAGGCCAGATGGCTTATAAAAAGCAGAAAAATACTGCTCACAGTTGTGGACGCTGGGAAGTCTAAGAACAGGGTGCCAGCATGGTTGGGTCCTGATGAAGGTATGCTTTTAGGTTGCATATTGACTTCTTATATTATCACAATGCAGAAGGAGCAAGAAAGATCTCTGGGATCTCTTTGTAAGAGCACTAATTCCATTTATGAGGGTTCTTCCTTCATAACTTAATCACCTCCCAAATGCCCACCTCCTAATACCTTGGGGATTGGGGATTCAACATATGAATTTGGGGCATATACAAATATTTAGTCCATAGCAGGCTATCATTCCAACATTTAACTTGCTGTATGATATCAGGTAAATTATTTAACCTCTACTCTTTGACTTTCTTTTACTTGTAAAGTGAGGATGTTGCTACCTATTTTATTTGCTGTTTGTAAGGATTAAATGAGGTGAATTATGTAAAGGGCTTATCATGGAATCCAGCACATGGTAAATGCTCAGTAAACATCAGTTAATATTTTTCATTTTGAGTTCCCTTTGCTTTCATCTTTCCAGATGCTAGGGACTTACATATCTCTGGATTGCTGCTACTGTTGAGCATTAAATTTTATTTTGTCTTGTAGTAGTCTCTCTCTCTCTCTCTCTCTCTCTCTCTCTCTCTCTCTCTCTCTTTCTCTCTTTCAAAGTGTCCCCTTGGGAGTGAGACCAAGAGACTGGGAGTTCGATCATTTGCTATGATGTCTTAAATACTTATGGCTGGGAAGGCTTTTTGAAAAGGAAGATATCAATAAGAGCATAGAGCTAGGCCTGACTGATGAATGCAGTGCACGCAATGAGTGCTAGATTATGGTAAATAGTAATAGCTTCTTTCCTGAGTAGTTTCAGAATCTAACAACTAAAGAGAAGGGGCGGGGGCAATGAAGGAGCTTTTCTGAATGCTGTGTGACCCTGCTCAATGTGCGTTTGAATGACCCAGGGAAAATAAGAGGGGTCAAGGAGGTGGGTGTGGTAATTTAATTCCTCTATTTCTTGGGAGTTGCCACTTGAGTCCATCTTAGCAATTAGCAACAGTGGGTGAATTACATGTAGCTATTCTGTAACTAGAGACCATTATGCTGAGCTGTACTGGAGTTTGCCTCCTGGGGGCTAGGTGGGGATCTATAACCCTTTGTCTTTTACTCCCTCTGGGGATTGACACTAAAGGCAGAGGAAGCTGTATTTTCACTATTGGGCAGGCTGACCTCTAAGTGGCTCCTACTTGGAGGAGTATTTGTGGTAACTGCTCTCTTGTCCCTCTCTCACACCACACATACTCTCTAATGCAGGGCTGAGAAAGGGTAATAAGAGCCAAGACCTAGGGTATGGTAAGAGGGCAGGGTTTCTTCATCCCTTTCCCTTGCAAATTCACTCTTCCCCCTCCTTTTACTGAGAGTCCCAATCCTACCACTTTAGTATTCTCCAGGGAGTTACAATTGATGATGACTAAGATCCCTTTGAGCCCTTGATGTGCCCTCTAGGGGGAAAAACACCCTGATTTCTAGATTTCTATGGTGTATATATTCTCATCAAATAGGTTCCAAACTACCAATTTGTAGTCACTGAATGTAGTGTTGGGGAGAGATATGCACAGTTTTTTCTTGTGAGACAGTTTGTGCTGGCTTCAGCATTCTATTGGCTTAAACTCTGACATTTTATGACTTTACTAGAGGCCCGGTGCATGAAATTCGTGCACTGGTGGGGTTGTCCCTCAGCCCAGCCTGCACTCTCTCCAATCTGGGACCCCTCAAGGGATGTCTGACTGCTCGTTTAGGCCCGATCCCACAGGGATCCGGGATTGGGCCTAAACTGGCAGTCAGTTGAACATCCCTCTCACAATCCAGGACTGCTAGTCACTTCCAATGGCCCTCCCCTGTCAGCCTGGTCACCCCTAACTGCCCTCCCCTGCTGGCCATATTGTGACCACATGGGGGCAGCCATCTTTTGACCACATGGGGGTGGCCATCTTGTGTGATGGTGTGACAGTCAATTTGCATAGTACCTCTTTATTATATAGGGTGGTCTTGACCTCCTTCTTTTTCCATTCTTCATACTGAAATAAAAATGTGGTGTTTGAGTCCAAGTTTGTTGTCTCGCAAAACCGAAGAATGGATTCACAAACAAACAAACAAATAAACAAACAAAAAAAATGGTTAGAGGAAGCAAAGTTTATTAAGAGAAGCCAGTCCTGGGCACAAGAGAGCACATCCCCCCCTCCCCAAAAACCCAGCATGAGAGAGACCAGAGAGGGGAGGAAAGGGAAGGGGAGAGGGGGGAAAAGAAGAGAGGGGAGGGAGAGGAAGAGGGAAGGGAGAGGGAGAGCTCAAGGCACACTTCTTTTTCTAGGGGTAGATACATGCTTTCTAGCTTCTGATTGGTTCTTTCAAAGAGTTCTGCCTTAGTAACTAACATCCTTGGGATTGGTTTATACCTCATTGCCTTGTGATTGGTTTATGCCTCACTGCCTTGTGATTGGTTATTTGCAAGCTGACTGTCTTAGCAACATCCACACATTTTAAAGCTCACTCCTCTGGCACATCCTTCCTTCTCTGCTCAGCTGGGTTGTCTTAGCAATTACTGGTCAGCTAGGTTCCCCAGTTCTACTTCTTCTTGGTTCATGGTCCGATCCCTGTCCACCTAGTTTCCCTCTGTCTCCTCATTACAGTACACATGGAATAACTATAATATGACAATTAAACAATAAAGCTTCTTCTCATACTAAAAAACAGGGCAAAAATGAAAGTGTTTTTTCCAGACTTAACATATATACTATGATATCAAGACTGTCAAGGATGGGTGCTGGCTGCTAAATCTTAGTATTAATTTGGGCAGAAGCAGCAGGAAGGACTATGGTTTTCTGCTTCTGTAATACTTTCTATGAATTGACAAGAGCTTCTCTGAAAGTCAAACTTCAGCTGTGCTGATGGTAGTTCCTCTGAGCCACCTCTTGTAATAGACAGTCATCTCTCCATTAGCTATGGTAAAGCTGACAGGGAGCAGTAGTGTCAAAACATAAACAAACACTACAGTATTTACCCTTGCATTTCACTTTTTTTATGCCCTCACAACATACATCTAAAAAATGCTTCCCCCCACTTTAACATAGCAATTTCTGCTGGCAGCAAATTGAATGTGTTTACTTTGGCTTGGAAGACAAGGATGAATGAAAAGGACTGCACTTGCTTGCAATTGGTCCAGGTGGGAGAAGCAGAAGGAGAGCTAGAGTTGACCATGGCCATAACTGCTTAACATGTGTAAGGTTTGGTTCTAATTCCTTCAGTTTTCATAGCTATAGCCTGCTCATTCATCAGCCTCTGCCCAGCTGCCTCACACAGTCCCTCCTTTCTTATCTCTGTTTCCCAGGCTGTAACTGTTGCCTAACCAGCCTCTAGTGACTTGAGAAACCTAAGCAAAAACTAGGATTGTAGTGACTTCTGATATATATTTATATGTATAGTCTTCCTTGGAGCAAAGGGACAAGATGCCCGTGGTATGCTGGTAAAAGTTTAACAATAGACTCTCTATTTAAAAAAGAAAGAAAGAAAGAAAGAAAGAAAGAAAGAAAGAAAGAAAGAAAGAAAGAAAGAAAGAAAGAAAAGAAAAGAAAAGAAAAGAAAAGAAAAGAAAAGAAAAGAAAAGAAAAGAAAAGAGTGTTCCTACATTTTACTGATAGAAAGTATGGGTATCACACAATTTTAAAAATAATAAAATACACATTACTCATTATTTTAAATTCCATATAGCCAGTTCATTGTCACTGAATTTTTTTTCTGAATTCTTGTATCTGTGGTCAACCTACAGTTGCAATTGACAAATGAATGGAATCCTGACATAAATGTCGGTTGGTATTTTCAGTTCTGTTAATGAGTAAGATGAAAGTGAAACAACAAAGATGCATGACAGAACTTCATTTATTAATCAGTGACATGAGCAACTCCTTTGTTGAATCAGATAATAGTTTTTGTACATTGGAAGAAATACTTCATTTCTGTGTTAGTCACAGTGTAATGGCTACAAATCCAAATCAGCATACTTTAAAATAACACATTCTCCATCACTTTTTGAAGTTTAGACAATCAATAAAACAATATCAAAACTTTATTTTTAGCCCTTCCTTCCTTCCTTCCTTCCTTCCTTCCTTCCTTCCTTCCTTTCTTTCTTCTTTCTTCATCACCCCAGGATAGTTTTCCATTGATATTTTAGAGAGAGTGGAAGGCAGGGAGGAGGGAGGAGGGAGGGAGAGAGAGAGAGAGAGGCGGGGGCGGGAATTCTCTACCAGAGAGAGAGAGAGAGAGAGAGAGAGAGAGAGATCAGTGTGAGAGAGACATATTGATTGGTTGCCTCCAGCATGCGCCCCAACTGGGATAGGGTATCAAACATGCAACCAAGGTATGTGCCCTTGACCAGGAATGGAACCAGAGACCCTTTGGTCTGCAGGCCAATGTTTTAATTACTGAGCCAAACCAGCCAGGGTTACGTTTAGCATTTTCAACTTACCACATTATAAATATTCTCCACTATGGCTGATGTCAAGCTACAGTTATGTTGTCAGTAAATGAGTCATCAGAAGAGATGCATAGCAGCACAAATTTACAGGGCATTTCTACCACTCAGATACTACAGCATTTTATCACAAAGCAACAGAATATACATTCTTTTAAAATTCACATGGACCATTCTCTAAGATAGATAATATGCTAGGACACAAGATAAGCCTTAAAAAATTCAAGAAGATTGATATGATATCAAGGATCTTCTCGGATCACAACAGTATGAAAGTAGAAATTAATTACAATTAAAAACTCAAAAACACTAACACATAGAGCCCAAATAACCTGTTATTAAACAGTCAATGGGTTAACAATGAGATCAAGAAAAAAATCAAAAGTTACCTGGAGACAAACCAAAATGACTTTGACAGTTTTGAGGAATACTAGTCAGGGATTTTGTAGAATGTCCTTCAATTGAGATTTGTCTAATATCAATCTCCTGGTTAGACTTGGGGTATAGGTTTTTTGGGGGGACGACCACAGAGGTAAAATGCCATCCTCATTACATTATATCGAAGGTACCTACTTTCAGCATGACTTATCACAGTTAACATTGAACTTAATAACCTGACTGAGGTAATGTTTGTCAGGTTTCTCCACTGTAAAGTCACTCTCTTCTAAAAAAAAAAAAAAAAAAAAAAAAAAAAATATCCCCGAGCGAGGATTAACAAAAAATAAAACCAGCCAGCATAGCTCAGTGTTGAGCATCAAACTATGAAGTAGGAGGTCATGGTTCAATTCCCTGTCAGGGCACATGCCTGGATTGCGGGCTTGATCCCCGGTGTGGGGCGTGCAGGAGGCAGCCAATCAATGATTTTCTCTCATCATTGATGCTTCTATCTCTCTCTCCCTCTTCCTTCCTCTGTGAAATCAATAAAAATATATTTAAAAAAAATGCCTTTCTATACTGTACTGTTTGGAATAAAGTCACTATGCACAGCTAACATTTAAGGAGTGGGGACTATTTTGAGGGTAGAGTATCTACATAAATTATTTAAATTTATTCTGCACAGGAGATTTGCCTCTTCTTCCCTATTTGTTTAGTTATATAAGAGGTCTAGTGCGCACCAAATCATGTGCGAGTAGCTCACTTGCGCTTGCCTCAGCTGGCCGCCCCACCCATCGCTGCTAGTAGCTCACTGCCCCGCCCTCTGCTGCTCATAGCTCTCCATCACTTGTAGCTCATGCCCCAATCCGCGCGCCAAGAGAACCACGCTTGTTTGGTCATGATGTGTTACGGCATGACGGCCACGGGCCTTTTATATAAGAGATCACTTATATCAGTGTGGACTCATAGATATTTGTTTTAAATTTTGGGTTATAATTTAACCCAAATAGTGAGTATAGTTAATCCTCACTATTCATGTATTCTGTATTTTTGCATTTGCCTGATCACTAGAATTTATTAATAACACCTAGAATAATACTTGTAGACATTTCATATTCATTTGCAGGCATGTACAGAGCAACAAAAACTTGAGTAGTCTGAAGTGCATATTCCTAGCTGAGGTGAAAAAAGGTAATACTCTGCCTTCTTATTTTACCTCTCAAACTATGAACAAGTATCCTTTTCATGGTCTATTTAGTGTCACATTTTTCCCCATTTTGTGGTTTTTTTTCGAGTGTGATTTCAGTCTTTAAAATAGCCCAAGCTTAATGCCAAAGTACTTTCTAGTGTTTCAGAGTGCAAGAAGGCTGTGACACAGAAAATGCATATGTTAGGATAACCTTTTTTTTTTCAGGCAGGAATTATAGTGCTCTTGGCCATGAGTTCAATAATGACTCAACAATATGTATTAAATAGATTGTCTTTAAACAGAAAACTACATTAAACAAGCTTATGTATTGATCTGTTAAAAAGAAGGTTGTGATTACAGGCTTGTAGGAACCTAACTCTGTATTTCCCCTAAGAGCAGTGGTTCAGTATTCAATAACTTAGTGTACATGGAGACTTTATGGAGCATAACTACCACTATTAATGAATAGAGACTGTTCTATTACTTTATTAATTTGTTGCTGAAACAATTCTCACTTTGGCCATTGGAAGCTCTTTCATTGGATTCCTGCATCCCATTGCCTTTTTGATATACCCTCATTAGCATCTGTGTGTGTGTGTGTGTGTGTGTGTGTGATTTTTTTCAAAGCAATCCCTTAATTTCCTGTCCAATTCCTAGAGTCAGCTATTTCTCCAAAGAGTCATGCTCTTTTTTTTTTTTTTAAAGAATGGTATTAGAAACCAAGATCTGAGCACTACCTGCCCTTGTTGCTATTGAAGTGTCATGGCCTCTAGGCTTTCTTAGCTGACAGAGCAAGGAGATATACATGTCTATACTAATACATGTACATACATATATTTATTAATAGTTCTATATGTAACTAGATAAATCTATATTAAGCTAAACATGAGTTCAAACTAATGTCTCCAACTGTATTACCACATGGATCATTCTATTCTCTCCCCTCACTGATCTGTGAATTCCCATTTCAACAGCAAGAAATCTGGCACCCACCATCTGCCATTTACTTAATTGTTCAATTCTAGTATACATGAATAGCAGTATCAGAATTGTTAACCCATACTTCAGTGGGAAACAACTTTCACAAATAGAGAATAGAGTGCTTATGTATAGTTCTTTTTCCCTTTAGTGTTACAGTCTCCACTCACCTCCACAGTTATTTAACTAACACCTTTTCTTCCTTTATAGCTTTTAGTAATAATCTTTAATGGTCTTTTCTGTTCCTTTTCTCCGTATTCAGACACAAGCCATTTAGGATTTGGGCTTGGAAACAAATCCACGTGGTAGATACTCCACTATACTCAGGATCCCTGGTGACTAAGCTGTTCTACCTCTTCTATTCCACCCCCTGATCAAGGTCAGAGTACCTTATTCCTTCCTGTACCACAGTTCTCCAGGAGTTTCCTCAGTTAATGCTAAAATAATTTTCTTTAGGGCTGTTTAAAGATTATACCAGATGTGCCAAATATATCAGAGTCCTAATTATATACAAGCTGTGACCCCTGTTCCACATGCTTCATCTAATTTAATTTCACGTAATCCTCATACAAATACTTCCTAAAATTTATTAAGTGCTTATGGTTAGGCTTTTTTCTAAGCATATTAGAGGTTTTCACTTGATTATAACTCAAAATCCTATGAGTTAGGGTCTATTAATATTCTGCCATTTTACAGATAGAAAACAGAGGCTCAGAGAAGTTAAGTAACTTGCTCAAGGTCATATACCCCAAAAGCTGTGCTCTTTCTACTATGCAACACTGCCTCAAGTCACATAGAACCTAGAGCTGAAACCAATGATTCAAAAACCTTTTCTTTTTTTTTTTTAAAGAACACTTTTTGGAAAGTGAAGCCATTGTTGAAGATGGGGGAACATAATAAAATCCAGATTCCAATGCATTGTATTTCTTTTATAATTTGTTACACATCTTGCTAAATACGGTTAGTGTAGTCAAGGTGATTTAGCAGAAAATATACTAAAAGAAGTAATGGTGTTGCACATGACCAGGAAGTGTTTTCCTAATTCTGTTCCTCCTTCATCCTTAGCCAATTTTGAGATGCAAACGTATTACAATTCAATAAACATGTATTGAGCACTTCCTTTGTACAAGCACTGTGCCAGGCACTAGTGGGAAATAGAGAAATGAATAAGGGATGGTTCCAAAACTCAGGGAACAATGTGTATCTTCTCTGCTGTGCTTGATTCATCTTAACATTAGAATGACTCTGGTGAGTAACAGTGATATTGGTTATCTAGGGGATATTCTGAGACTCAGAGAGAGGCCATCCTGGGGTTCCAAAGTAGTTGTGAATAACCTGCATTACAGAACATTAGAAGTTGGTTGTGGGCTTCTGTAGTGGGTCAGTGCTCCCAGTCAAGTAGCTGGTCAGATATGGTGCTTTGTGCTTGCCTGGTTCCTGCTTAACACTCACTGAAGGATGGTCTGAGCATTGCCTAATTTCCTTTTGGCTCCCAGACCTCCCACCCTCTTTCAGGTTGGCATTTCCTGGCTTCCTTGCCATCGCTCTTTCTCTCCCCAGGCTAATTAGTAGGTTGGTGGGAGGTAGCCTCCAAAAGAGAAGGCTTTTCCCTGTGTGCCTATTATTTGCAGCAATCTAGTCATTTGGGCTTTAATTGGCTACAGAGGGCCCCTCAGTGCTTTGTCCTCTGTGCATCAGGAAGTTAATTACTTAATAAACCAAATGGGAGTCCTTCAAAAATGCAGTGTTAGCTCTTCTCTTTGTTTATAGTTAAACTTGGGTGAGGCTAGGGTACTGTAGTCACTGTGAGAATCAGCCTAAGACAAACATGTGAATCTGAAGTTTGTGTTGAGCGTTCCAAATAAGGAGTTCTCTTTCCTACTGTGGTTTCTCATAGTTCCCCAGGGCCCCTCTGTACAGATCCTCCTCTGGGCTTGCCCTTCCATGTCTGACTCCATGCTTTGACCCTTTTTTAGTGATTCATCCTGGCAGAATACTAGTATATATGCTCTGTTTTCCATTTCTAGGAGGCCCTGATCGCTTAATCTGATAAAGCAATTTATGATAACATTAGCAGCCAATACTTACAATGTAAACCAACAGGCATTTTGCTAAATATTCTAGACAAATTCATTAAATCCTCCTGACAACTCTATGAGGTTTGATTGTTCTTATTACACCCATTATCCATATGAATAAGTCAAGACCCAGGGAGGTTAAGTGACTTGTCTAAGATCACATAGCTAGCAAGCAGTGGAGCTGGGATTTGAATCCAGGTTGTCTGATACTGGAGCCCATGGTCTTCAGATCACCAAATTGCAATGCCAAGTGTGTTGTACTAATGACTGATAAATGACCTAGTTGTTGAGGCCTGCTTGCATATATTCCTAACTTTTTCCCAGAGTGCCCATAGATTTATTGAGCACATACTATGAACTAGATGATGTTTTCATTCAAACAGTGACATTTAATGTATTAATTTTTAGGAGTGATTGATGTAGATATCATGAAAGGATTAAAGAACAGTTAAATGTTAAATTGCATGTTATTGATTATAAGTACACTAATATTTTAGGATCTGGAATTGTGCTAGGTTTTGATAGGAGAAGATGAAAGAGGGGCAATGCATTTTATGCAGGGAGGAATAACATAGGAATGGATACAATTGAGAAGAAGGAGAGAAGGGAACAACAGAACATGTATTTGGCTAGCATAGTGGTTTTCAAGTTTCTCTATAACTAGGCTTAGAACCTTCCAAACCCTGTTGTCATAGCCCTTCCTGCCACACCTGCTAAGGAATATCTCTTGCAAGGAAGGCACATTATTTCATAATAACAGCTAACATTTATTTAGTGCATGGTTCTGCAACATTTATGAGAATTATTTCATTTAATCCTCAAAACATTATATCCATGCCAAGATAATATGCATGGAAAGGGTAAATATTTAAGAGGATATCAAGATTTCTAAGTTGGAGTATCAGAAAACAGGCAGTACTATTGAATTTTAGGGGGAGCAATAAATAATACCTCTTTCTTCCCCAGAACTCAGAATCTACTGATAAATTATACATAAAATGAATGAATATGAAAATGTGAGTGTCCTTCCCTGGCTGGTGGTGCTCAGTGGTTGAGCGTCAGCCTATGAACCAGGAGGTCCTGGCTCAATTCTCATTTGGGGCACATGCCCGGGTTGTGGGCTCAAGGCTCAATCCCCAGTGTGGAGTGTGCAGGAGAAAGCCAATCAATGATTCTCTCTCATCACTGATGTTTCTTTCTCTCTCTCTCTCTCTCTCTCTCTCTCTCTCTCTCTCTCTTTCTCTTCCCCTCTGAAATCAATAAAAGTATATTTTAAAAATGTGAGTATCCTGTGAATTATGCAGAATTTCCTATTCAGTAACTAGTCCACCAGGACAACTATAGTTTTCCCCTCCAGGAAAACAGCTCATCCTGTAAAATTTCCACTTAGCTGAGAACAGCCTAACACCCTTTCTCAGGGTAGGCATATCTGCAAAATAAAGTCCCAGACCTGGGTCAGTCACCTTTTTCTGTGAAGGGCCAGATATTAAATATTTGAGGTTTTGCAGGTTATATGGTTGGTCTCTGTCACAATCACTTGACTCTGCTGTTGAGGTTGGAAAGCAGCCATAGACAGTAGGTAAAGGAACAAGGTGGCTGTGTTCCAGTAAAAATTTAGTTACAGAAACAGGTGGATGGCTGCATTTGGTTCATAGGCTGGAGTTTGCTGACCCCTAGCATGGAAGGAACTGAGTTAATAGTTTCTTTATCACTCTCACCAGTGAGCTAAGTCATGCCTTGAGGGACAGGGAATGAGGGGTCACAGAGAGGCCATGAGTATTATCCTAATGGAAGCTTCCTCAGGGAAACCTGAAACCTGCAAAATGCTACTTCCCTTCTAACAGATGCCATTGATAGAATGAAGGTAACTTGGAAGAGAAAGTTTGTGGAAAGATGCTTATTTTTGGAGATGTTGACTCTGAGGTGACAGCAGGACATCCAGTATAGGCCACCTGTAGTCACAGGGGATCCATCTGTACTGGCTTGTGAGATCTGATTATATATATATATCTCTCAACTATGTGCTCGGCGACCTCACAACATTAGCCTGAATTTGACCATGTTGTTAGTGTTGATGAAACAGAAATTGGCAAAAATTAGAAATTGGAGGTTTCCTGTTCTTGCCATAAGTTGATTGTTAAACATTTACCAGAACAGCATTGCCTGTAGGAGGTGTGAAATGTGGATTTGAAATACAATTGCAGGGAGTACCCTGTGCGGGAGTCATCTACTTGGAGGAGAGAGCTGAAGCTTTGGCAGTGGATGAGTCTACTGAGCATGGGCTGGAAAAGAGCAGAGTAAACAAGGCAAAACACTTGGGAAATATTCACAGCTTGGGGTCTATAGAATAAGAAAACAACTTGTTTTGTTCATCTGTTTATGTTGTTCATTAGATTCCACATATGAGTGAGATCATGTGATACTTATCTTTCTCTGACTGGCTTATTTCACAAAATAGATCCAGAGACATAGATGCAATGAACAGACTGTTGAACCTCAGAGGGAAGGCAGGGGAGGGCAGGTGGGAAGAGATCAACCAATGAACTTGTATGCATATATGCATAACCGGTGGCACAGACAATGGGGTAGTGAGGGTCTGGGGGGTGGGGCGGGGAGGACGGTGGGGGTGGGAGGCGAGGGCGGGCTGGAAGAGGTCAGTGGGTGAAAAAAAGGGAACATATGTACTACTTTCAACTATAAAGATTAAAATGAATAAGAAGACAACTTGTTTTGAGGCTTGGGAGAGAGATGAGAGAAGTAGAAGGAGAATAGGGAAGAAGCAGTGTCACAGTTAGTGGCTATCCCTCCCTATCTATGATGTTAGGCCTCTTGACAAACATATTAGAAAAAGATCACTTAAAAATAAAAGCGCCCACATCTTCTTAAATAGGTGACATGGAGGGGAAAAGAGACTCTGGAAGTCTGTGGGCCTTTCAAATGGACTCAAGGTTTTTCCTTTTAAGGCTTCCTTCTTGGTCCTGCATGCTATTTTAGACAAAATCAAGGGAGACAGAATTTGTAGCAGCTGATACAATGCCACCTAATAATGCTCAACATTAATCATTTAAAACCCCCTGAATTCTACAATATTGCTCTTTAACTCAAAAAGAATCTAGTTGCTCTTGTGGTTGAAAGCCTTGGACTGCAGTCCTAGCTGAGAGATATATCAGATGTAAAATCCCTATAAAACAAAAACAAAAAGGCCAATTCTATTAACTATCCCCACATACTTCAGATCAACTAATGCTTATGCTAGCTCCAGTGGCCTGCTGGTTTTGAGGTGAATCATCCCTGAGTCTAGTAAGGACCTTACCCTCTTCCTAGGTGGTTCTGAAACTCATGAAAATTCTGCTGGCTTTGTGTAATCTAAGGGACCTAGAGTGTTTGTTCTGACTCCAGAGCTCACTTTGATCTTTTCCAAGGCCAAATCCCAGTAAAGCCCCAGATATTCAAAACAACAGACCCCGATGAAGCCACATGTAAGATCCCAAACACCAATGTTGCGGAGGCCCCACAAAATTTCTTGTCTCTTATCATAGTACTTTAGTCCCCAAATGCTCTTTTCTGTGTTTGTAACCTAAGTTTTCTGGACCATGTTGGACATTTTTAAAGCTAATCTGCCTATCTGTCTACCCTGCTTGGCTTTAACAACAAGCACAAAGAATTAGATGTAGATCAATATCACACCTTTAGTAACTATTGATAGTTATGATAACTAAAATTTATTAATTTATTATAGCTTGCTAGATATTTTATATCATAGTACCTAAACTTTATATCAACTCTATGAAGTGGATATTATTAATATTCCCATTTTTTAGAGGAGAAAATTAAGGAACAAAAATATTAAATAACTTATCCAAAGTCATGCCGTGGGTAGTGGAGCCAAGATAAAAACCTCAGTGATCTAAGTCCACATATTTATCATCTTCCTGCCTATATCTAAAAACCAAGATTCTCTATTAAAGGTGGACCAGAGAATATGGTTTAGAAATGAGATGTAATGGGGCTTTTCACTACCCCAAATTAAAATTAGCTTTAGGCTTTGAGGCTAGAGAATGGAGGACTTCTTTTGCAATAAGAGTTCCTACTAATTTGGGCTTACAGAATAGAGACCAGAAGCTGAGAAAATGTTAGAAAAGAGATAGGCCCACATTATTCCTTCAATGAAGTGATCTTAAACCTTTTGGTTACTATTGCTCAGTTAATGTTTCCTCTTCCTCTGGTGGAAAGAAGCAAATGTGGAATTCTAATACTGCTCCCTCCCTTCTAAGCAATGGGATAATAGTCTTTCCCTCTATGGAGACATGAGGCAGGAAATAATATGTGTAAAGGTAGCTGTTACATAAGCCATGCATTATGAACCCAGCCTATTTGAGCAGACCCAGTCTGCTTATACCAGCGGTTCTCAACCTGTGGGTAGCGACCCCTTTGTGGGTCGAACGACCCTTTCACAGGGGTCGCCTGAGACCATCGGAAAACACATATATAATTACATATTGTTTTGTGATTAATCACTATGCTTTAATTATGTTCAATTTGTAACAATGAAATTGGGGGTCACCACAACATGAGGAACTGTATTAAAGGGTCGTG
>NW_006284344.1:755085-755969 GCF_000327345.1 Myotis davidii
TGCTGACCTTGAGACAGATCGTCTTGCCATGAGTACAAGATTGGAGGGAAGGTGGCCTGTTAGGGATGGTTGCAGTTATGTAAGGACAAGGGTAATAGCAGCTTGTGAGATATACTCTTGTTTCCTGATTACATAATATTTGTCAGTCATGTTTAAGAGTGATATTAGTCTAATACAGCTGTTCTCAACCTGTGGGTCGTGACCCCTTTGTGGGTCGAACGACCCTTTCACAGGGGTCGCCTGAGACCATCGGAAAACACATATATAATTACATATTGTTTTGTGATTAATCACTATGCTTTAATTATGTTCAATTTGTAACAATGAAATTGGGGGTCACCACAACATGAGGAACTGTATTAAAGGGTCGTGGCATTAGGAAGGTTGAGAACCACTGGCTTATACACATGCACAAGGCAAGGCATTTCTCTTCAGTCTTTCAGCATCTGTCTCTCCCCACAGCCTGTTAACAGCTCTGACTTGCAATTCTTCAGTCTCACCTATTCTGGTTCTCCATTCTGTCTCTTGTGGAGGTAAAATCAGACAATAAAAAAAAGTAATATAATGTCATGAAAGGACTATGAAGAAAATAAAACATGGTAATAGGAGAGAGAGTGGCTGATGAAGGTGGCAACATTAATAGGTTATCAAAGAAGGCCGCCCCAAGGTTGTGACACTTGAGCTGAAACCTGAGTGATGGGAAGGACTCAGCCAGGCAAAGATATGGGAGAAGAGGGTCCCAGACAGAAGGAATAGCAGGTGCAAAGACTCTAAGTTGGGCATGAGTTGGCAGGTCTTAAGACTATAAAGGCCAGTGTAGATGGAGTGGAATGGTGGGGATGGGGTGAGTACAGTCAGAGCAGCAGGCAGAGTCTGGGGTCACT
>NW_006284344.1:756030-757714 GCF_000327345.1 Myotis davidii
TTTGATTTGATTATAAGGACAGTGGGAAATCCCCATTGGCTTTACCACTCGGGCTTCTGAAACGTGCCTTAGTTTCTCTTGTTTCCTTGCTTCCTGCTTCTTCCCAGAGTGAATGGTGCCCAGTTCTCACTGTCCCAGGGAACCGATTAGATCTTTGAGGGTTTAGAACCATCCATTCTGTGCTGTCACTGCCCTCCTCATTTCCCCTCTCCCTACGTGACTATGAGTGGGAATTCCTCATTGTTCTCAACAGAGGGGCACACCCAGAATTTGGGGATCAGATTAGAAAGGACACCCCTTGGAATGAAAGGCAATACGCATCTTCCTGGAGTAGGTAAGTGCAATTTTATATAGCAGCAGCACCCCCAGAACAACTGCGTGAAGGCGCAGCTGCTAAGGTGGGGGTGTGCCTAACTGCCAGACAAGGAGATATCCCCAGGAAGGCATCCAACTGGGGATCCTCTGAAGGCATTCAGAGGGAATTCATGGGAGTTCCTGGCGGTATCATTAATTTCAGCATGTGCCTCATGAGGCGATGTCAGGATGATGGAAGCTTTTGATGTCTGATAAGGAATTTTGAAAAAAGTGAGTTAGAGATCTGGGATTTCTCCATGTGTCCGAGGGACTGAGACCCTGTGTGGCTTCCAGTCCTTACACAGACAGTCTCTGTAGTGCAGTGTGGACAATGTTTTATGTTCTGCCAGAGTGGGGGTAATATTGTCTACAAATTCTCTAGTTTCCCTTTCTCAGGTTCTATGTGCATCCAACTGCCGCCTTATTGGGAAAACTAATGTCTTCTATTTGTACTTTGCTCACAAGTATTGTCACATTGCAATCTAATTTAGTCATCAAACCATCCCTACAAGGTAGGCTTTATTCTGTGTCAAAAACTTATGAAACTAAGGTCCATAGAAAATGCCCCCAGGAAAATATCAATCTTTAAATAAAATGTGGGGAAATGAATGAATGTGGTAAATATCTTGGAAATAGAGCCAACAGGATTTTCTTATGGATTAGATGTGGAAGATGAATAGTACAGCTTCTTTGTTATTGCTACACACAGAGAAATTGAATTAGTTAAGGTTAGTCTATAGTTGTTGCTAGAAAGCAGCTATTAATTCTTCCAACACATTGTTTTGTTTGGGTTTCTGACAACTAAAATAAAAACTTTTAGAAAAAAGCTTTTTCTTTTCTTCTTTCTTTCCTTCTTTCTTTCTAGTTATTTTGTCCTTGGAGTAGTTCTAGATTAAGTCATCCAATTGTGTTTGTTGATATTAAATATTCTGTTTAATACTGTAAAATGTTCTTTGTTTAATGTGAGCAAATTGGGTGTTTGCTTTATGGGTCAGGAGAAGTGGCTGGGATGGAGGGAGTTGGACCTTTGAAATCGGAGAAGATGCTCTTACTAATGAAGAGTAGACCCCAGTGATATAATGACAGTTGGGTTCCAAGGAAGTTTGGAATTTTGTGAAGGACATTTGATAATATCTTAAACTAGAGGCCTGGTGCACGAATTTGTGCACGGGTGGGGTCCCTCTGGGTGGCCTGCAGAGATTGGCTGAAACCTGCAGTCCAGTGCCACTTGCAGCTCCTACCTGCTGCTCCACTCATCCCAGTCCCACTGTGCCTGCTACGGACTCACACCCAATCTGTCCCGATCAGGAGAGGCTCACGCTGCTGCAGC
>NW_006284345.1:0-408 GCF_000327345.1 Myotis davidii
GCCCTCCCACCCTTAGATTGCCATGGTGGGGGTCTGCGGTTGATGCATGGCCTGTGCTCTGGCACTCCCCCCTCCTGATGGCCATGGTGGGGGTCTGTGGTTGCTGCCTGGACTGCACTCCGGTCATCCAGCATTTTGATTGCTATGGTGGGGGTCCGCGATTTATGCATGGCCTGCGCTCTGGCCCTCCCGCCTTCGATTGCCGAGGGGGGTGGTCTGTGGTTGATGCATGGCTTGCGATCCAGCTCTCCTGCACTTCATCGCCATGGTGGGGGTCCAGGGTTGCAGGCTGGCTTGCGCTGCGGCCCTCACGCCCGCCCAAAACCATGGCCAGGGAAGGGCAGCATTTGAATAAGGTATTCTGACCTGATCCACTTCTTTGTCATCCAGTTGAGAACCTGCCTTCTA
>NW_006284345.1:7425-7702 GCF_000327345.1 Myotis davidii
AATTGATGGTTGCCATGGTGGATGTCCCCAGGTGCTGCCTGGCCTGCGCCCCGGCCCTCCTGCCCTTTGAATGCCATAGCAGGGATCCGGGGTTGCTGCCTGGACTGCGCTCTGACCCTTTCGCCTCAGATCGGCATGGCTGGGGTCTGGGGTTGCTGCGTGTTCTGTGCTCTGGCAAGCCCACCTTCCCATTGTCATGGCGGGTGTCCAGCGTTGCTGCCTGGCCTGCGCTCTGTCCCACCCACCCTCCAATGGACATGGCGATCGCCGGAAGCAG
>NW_006284345.1:9747-12531 GCF_000327345.1 Myotis davidii
TGCCTCCCGGGTGCCCTGGCCCTTCCGCCCTTTGATTGCCATGGTGGGGGGTCCAAGGATGATGCATGGCCTGCAACACCAGCCTCCCGCCCTCCAAACCACATGGTGATCGAGAGACGCAGGCCATACCGCCCTTTGATTGCCATGGTGGGAGTCCGCATTTGCTGCCTGGCCTGTGCCCTGATCTTCCTGCCCTTCGAGTGCCATGGTGGGGGTCCGGGTTTGATGCATGGCCTGTGCCCTGGTCCTCCCGCCCTCCGATCGCCATGGTGAGGGTCCAGGGTTGATGCCTGGCTGGAGATCTGGCCTTCCCGCACTCCAATGCCCATAGCGGGGGTCCAGTGTTTCTCCCTGGCCTATGTTCTGGCCATTCCACTCTTGATCGCCATGGTGGGGATCCGGGTGTGCTGCCTGGCCTCCACCCCGGCTCTCCCGCCCTTCGATTGCCATGCCCATAGAGGGATGCAGGCCATCCCACCCTTGATCGCCATGGTGGGGATTCGGGTTTGCTGCCTGGCTTCCCCAACGGCCTCCCGCTCTTCGATTGACATGCCGATCAAGGGCAGCAGGACATCCTGGCAATCGATTGCCATATTGGAGGTTGCCATGCTGCATGTCCTGCAACACCCACCTCCGAGCGCCATGGAAATCAAGGGAGGCAGGCCCTCTCGCCTTTCGGTTCCCATGGTGGCGGTCGGATGTTGCTGCCTGTCCTACTCCACGGCCCTTCTGCCCTCTGACCGCCGTGGTGGGGATCAGGGGTTGCTGCCTGTCCTCCACCTCAGCTCTCCCGCCCTTTGATTGCCATGTACAGGGTCCGTGGTTGCCGCTTGGCCTGTGCTGCGGTCGTCCTGCCCTTGATCGCCATGGTGGGGATCCGGGTTTGCTGCCTGGCCTCCAACCCTGCTCTCCCGCCCTTCGATTGACATGCCGATCAAAGGATGCCTGCCATCCAGCCCTTTGATTGCCATGTTGGGGGCCGCGGTTGCTGCCTGCTCTGCAACACCGCACTCCTGCCCTTCGTTTGCCATGGCGATCGAGGGATGGAGGCCATCCCACCCTTTGATTGCCATGTTGGGGTCCGAAGTTGCTGCCTGACCTGCAAAACCGCCTTCCGATTGCCATGGCCATTACGGGGGCAGGCCCTCCGGCCCTTCGGTTGCTACGGTGGGGTCTGGGTTTGCTGCCTGGCCTGAAAAACCGCACTCCGGCACTCTGATCATCATGTCGATCAAGGGACGCAGGCCATCCTGTCCTTCGATTGCCATGGTGAGCGTCCAGTGTTGATGCATGGCCTGCACTCTGTCCCTTCACCCTCCAATGTCCATGGAGGGGGTCCAGGGTTGCCGCTTGGCTTGTGCTCCAGCCCTCTCGCCCTCCCAGCGCCATGGCGAGGGTCCGGGGTTGAAGCCTTGCCTGCGCTCTGGCCCTCCCTCCCTCTGATCACCATTGCTAATGCTAGAAGCATGCCAGCCAGCGACCCCGGCATCCAGGGTGTAGCGATTATTGCCTGTCATCCACACCGACCTCCCGCCCTCCGATTGCCCTGGTGAGGATCGGGGTTGATGCATTGCCTGCGCCGTGGCCTTCCAGCCCTTCAATCACCATGGTGGGCTGGGGCCCGCGGTTGCTGCCTGCTCTGCAACACCGCACTCCTGCCCTTCGTTTGCCATGGCGATCGAGGGATGGAGGCCATCCCACCCTTTGATTGCCATGTTGGGGTCCGAAGTTGCTGCCTGACCTGCAAAACCGCCTTCCGATTGCCATGGCCATTACGGGGGCAGGCCCTCCGGCCCTTCGGTTGCTACGGTGGGGTCTGGGTTTGCTGCCTGGCCTGAAAAACCGCACTCCGGCACTCTGATCATCATGTCGATCAAGGGACGCAGGCCATCCTGTCCTTCGATTGCCATGGTGAGCGTCCAGTGTTGATGCATGGCCTGCACTCTGTCCCTTCACCCTCCAATGTCCATGGAGGGGGTCCAGGGTTGCCGCTTGGCTTGTGCTCCAGCCCTCTCGCCCTCCCAGCGCCATGGCGAGGGTCCGGGGTTGAAGCCTTGCCTGCGCTCTGGCCCTCCCTCCCTCTGATCACCATTGCTAATGCTAGAAGCATGCCAGCCAGCGACCCCGGCATCCAGGGTGTAGCGATTATTGCCTGTCATCCACACCGACCTCCCGCCCTCCGATTGCCCTGGTGAGGATCGGGGTTGATGCATTGCCTGCGCCGTGGCCTTCCAGCCCTTCAATCACCATGGTGGGCGTCCCTGGTAGCTGCCCGGCCTGTGCCCCAAGACTCCCGAAATCCGATGGCCATGGTTTCTGTCCGTGGTTGAGGCCTGGACTGTCCTCTGGCCCTTCTACTCTCGATCGCTAATGTGTAGGTCTGGGGTTGCTGCTGGGCCTGTGCTCTAGCCCTCCAGCCCTCCAATTGCCATGAGGATCGCCAGACATAGGCCAGCCAGCAACACCAGCCTGTTGGTGGTCCGCGGCTGCTACCTGGCCTGATACACGGCCCTATAATCGCCATGGCAATCAAGGGACGCAGGCCCTCCCAACATTGATTGCGATGGCGGGGGTCCGCGGTTGCTGCGTGCCCTGTGCCCCAGCGCTCCCGCCCTCGATCGCCATGGTGTGGGTCCGGGGTTGATGCCTACTCTGGGTTCTGTCCCTCCGGTCCTCTGATCGCCATGGCAATCACCAGAAGCAGGCCAGCCAGCAACCCCAGCACCCAGGGTCCGCAATTGCTGCCTTGCCTGAAACCCCACCCTCCAGCACTCCGATCGCCAT
>NW_006284345.1:12720-18040 GCF_000327345.1 Myotis davidii
CTTCTATTGCCATGGTGGGGGTGCGCGGTTGCTGCCTGGCCTGCGCCCAGGGCTCCTGCCTTTCGATTGCCATGGTGGGGGTCCCTGGTTGGTGTCTGGCCTGCGCTCTGGCCCTCCCGCCCTCCAGTGTCCATGGCGGGGGTTCAAGGTTGTGGCCAGGTTGTCCTCCTTCCCTCTTGCCCTCGTTCGCCATGATGGGAGTCCTGGTTTGCTGCCTGGCCTCCACACCGGCCTCCCGCCCCCTTCAATTGCCATGGCGATAAAGGGATGCCGGACATCCAGCCCTTTGATTGCCATGTTGGAGGTCTGCGGTTGCCGCCTGGCCTGTGCTCCAACCCTCCCACCCTTGATCGCCTTGGTGGGGATCCAGGTTTGCTGCCTGGCCTCCACCCCGGCCTCCTGCCCTTTGATTGACATGCTTATCCAACCCTTTGATTGCCATGTTGGGGCCCGCGGTTGCTGCCTGGCCTGCAACACCGCCCTCTGATCGCCATGGTGATTATGGGGGGCAGGCCCTCCGGCCTTTCGGTTGCCACATTGGCGGTCGGGGGTTCATGCCTGGCCTGGGCTCCGGCCCTGATGCCTTCAATTGCCATGGCGGTGGTCCACGGTTGCTGCCTGTCCTGCTCTCTGTCCCTCCTGCACTTTGATCGACATGGCATTCACCGAAAGCAGACCAGCCAGCACCCCAGCATCCGAGGGTTCGCGGTTGCTGAGTGGCGTGCACCACCACCCTCTCGCCCTCCGATCGCCAAAGCGATCCAGGGATGCAGGCAATCCACCCTAAGATAGCACCCAGGGTCCGCAATTGCTGCCTTGCCTGAAACCCCACCCTCCAGCACTCCGATCGCCATGGCGATCAGGGATGCAGGTCATACCATCCTTTGATTGGCATATATGGTTGGTGTCCGCAAGTGTTGCCTCGCCTGCTCCCTGGCCTTCCCACCCATCGATTGCCTAACTGGGGGTCCAGGGTTGAATCCTGGCCTGTGCTCCTTCCCTCCCGCCCTTGGTCACCATGGTGGAGATCCGGGTTTGCTGCCTGGCCTCCGCACCAGCCAGCCCACCCTCCCATTGCCATGTCGGGAGTCCCGGATTGCTGCCGGGCCTGCGCTATGGCCCTCTCGCCCTCTATAGCCATGGTGGGGGTTTGGGGTTGCTGCCTGGTTTGCACTGCGGCCCTCCCGCCCTTCTATTGCCATGGTGGGGATTTCGATTGACATGCCGATCAAGGGATACAGGACATCCCACCCTTCAATTGCCATGTTGGGGGTCTGCGATGCTGCATGGCCTGCAACACCCACCTCCAATCTCCATGGAGATCAAGGGAGGCGGGCCCTCTCGCCTTTAATTTCCCATGCTAGGGGCCGGATGTTGATGCCTGGCCTGCGTTCTTGCCCTGCCTCCCTCAATTGCCATGGTAGGGGTCTGGGGTTGCTGCCTGTCCTGCGCCACGATCCTTCCACCCTCTGATTGCCATAGTGGGGATCCGGGTTTGATTCATGGCGTGCGCTCTGACCCTCCAGCTATCCAATGTCCAATATCCAATGGGGTTGCTCCGTGGGCTACGCTCTGGCCCTACCACCTATGATCAGCATGGTGGGGGTCCAGGGTTACTGCCTGGCTTGCGCTCTGGCCCTCCTTCCCTTAGATTGCCATTGCGGAGGTCCATGGTTGCGGGATGGATTGCGCTCCTACCCTCCCACCCTCAATCGCCGTAAGCAGGCCAGCCATCAACCCCGGTAACCGGGGCTCCATGGTTTGTGCCTGGACTGCAATAGCGCCTGCCTCCCTCCAATCTCCATGGCGATCGAGGGATGTGGGCCATCCAGTCCTTCGATTGCCATGTTGGGGGGTCCAAGGTTGCTTCCTGGCCTGTGCTCCGGACTCCCGCCCTTGATCACAAAGGTGGGTATCCAGGTTTGCTGCCTGGCCTCCGCCATGGCTCTCCCGCCCTTCAATTTCCATGCCAATCAAGGGATACAGGCCATCCCGCCAATCGATTTCCATGCTGGGGTTCCGCGGTTGCTGCCTGGACTGCAACACCGCACTCCCGCCCAGCAATCACCATGGCGATTAAGGGATGAAGGCCTTCCCAACTTCGATTGCCATGTTGGGGATCCGGGGTTGCTGCCTGGCCTGCAAACCCCGCCTCCGATCACCATAGCGATCAAGCAATGGACGCTCTCCCACCTTTCGGTTGCCATGGTGGGTGTCAGGTGTTGATGCCTGGCCTGCGTAATGGCTCTCCCGCCCTTCGATTGCCATGGCAATCAAGGGATTACGGCCATCCCACACTTTGATTGCCATGTAGGGGGTCCACGGTTGCTGCCTGGCCTGCAACACTGCACTCCTGCCCTTTGATTGCCATATTGATCGAGGGATGGAGGCCATCCCGCCCTTCGATTGCCATGTTGGGGTCAGAGTTTGCTGCCTGGCCTTCAACACCGCTCTCCGATTGCCATGGCGATCAAGAGAGGCAGGTCCCCTTGCCCTTCGATTGCCATTGTGGGGATCTGGGGTTGATGCCTGGCCTGCACTGTGGACCTGCCGCCCTCGATTGCCATGGTGGGGGTCCGGGGCTGATGCATGTCCTGCTCTCTGGCCTTCCCACACTCCAATGGCCATGACGGGTGACCGGGGTTGCTTCCTGGCCTGCACTCTTCCCCAACCACCTATAATCGCTATGGTGTGGATCCATGTTGGCAGCCTGGCCTTCGCTCCAGCCATCTAACCACCGATCGCCATGGTGGGGGTCCGGGGTTGCTGCCTGTCCTGCGACTCGGCCCTCCCGCCCTTAGATTATCATGGCGGTGATCCCACGTTACGGGCTGGGGTGTGCTCCTTCTCTTCGCCCTTGATTGCCATGGTCGGGGTCCGGGGTTGATACCTGGCCTGCGTCCCGGCCATCCCAAACTTCGATTGCCATGGTGGGGTTCCCGGGTTGATTCATGGTGTGGGCTCTGGCCCCCCTGCCCTCCAACGTCCATGGCGGTGGTCCGGGGATGCTCTCTAGCCTGCGCTCCGGCCCTCCAAACTACGATCACCATGGTGTGTGTCTGGGGTTGCTTCCTGGGTTGCGCTCCGGTCAGCACGCCCTCCCACTGCCATGATGGGGGCCCGGGGTGGCGGCCTGGCTTGTGCTCGGGCCCTCTAACCCTTTGATTGCCATGGTGGGAGTCCGCGATTACTGCCTGACCTGCGCCCCAGCACTCCTGCCCTTTGATTGCCATGGTGGGGGTCCGTGGTGTCTGTCTGGCCTTCGCCCTGGGGCTCCCGCCCTTTGATTTCCATGGTGGGGATCCGACGTTGATTCATGGTGTGTGCTCTGGCCCTCCCGCCCTCCAATGTCCGTGGCGGGGGTCCAGGGTTGCTCCCTGGCTGTGCTCTGGCCATTCCACCCTTGATTGCCATGGTGGGGATCCAGGGTTGCTGCCTATCCTCCACCCTGGTTCTCCCACCCTTCGATTGCCATGTTAGGGGTCCACTTTTGCCGCCTGGCCTGTGCTCCTGCCCTCCCACCCTTAGATTGCCATGGTGGGGGTCTGCGGTTGATGCATGGCCTGTGCTCTGGCACTCCCCCCTCCTGATGGCCATGGTGGGGGTCTGTGGTTGCTGCCTGGACTGCACTCCGGTCATCCAGCATTTTGATTGCTATGGTGGGGGTCCGCGATTTATGCATGGCCTGCGCTCTGGCCCTCCCGCCTTCTGACCATGGTGGGGGTCCCCGGTTGCTGCCTGGCCTTCACACTGACCCCTCCCACCGTTTCAATTGCCATGGTGGTGGTCCAAGATTGATGCATAGCCTGCCCTCCGGTCCTCCCGCCTTCGCATCACCAAAGCACGGCAAGGGGCAGCATTTGAATAAGGTTTTCAGACCTTATCCACTTCTTCATCATCCAGTTGAGAAACTGACTTCTAATTCCCCTTAGTACTTAGACTTTCTTCATCCATCCTTGTGTTTTGAGTCTTATTCCTTATCTCCACTAGTCTACAATATCTTCTTAGTAAGTTTGGCTATCTTGAGTCAACAGACACTACTCAAAGTGTCCTGGCCTCTATATATAACCCTAGGTCAATGAGGAGCCATTCACTTCAGTTCTGGTTGCCCAAAATCCGTGGTTGCCATGGTGAGGCTTAACATCACAAAGCCTCGGCTTGACCATCCAGGAGGGGAGGAGGTGGGAGAGGATGCAGAAGTCTCAGATGCTCTGGTTATAGAAAAGAGACCTTCCTATTACCTCCTAAAATTTTTCCCAAACTAACCTCTCTCTCTCTCTCATTTCCTCTAGTTCCATTATAGCAGGCATATAACAGGGAGGCGGTATTTCCTCTCAGCCACTTCTCAAACTCCCCCGTCATTTCAGTGGTCCATTCCACTATGTTCAGATATTACAATTTCCTAGTATTTTGAGAGTTGTTTTAATGGGTGTTTTATTTTAGATGGGTTCCAGATTTACAGAAAAATTGTGAAGATAATACTCATGTACACCATACCCAATTTCCCTTATTACCAATATTTCACTTTGGTATGAGGCAATGTAACATGAAGTGAATCATCAGTGAAACAGTTAGAGAGAAATCTCACTTCTCTAGTATGTCCAATATCCAACAATTCTTTCTAGACCAAGGTGTTAAAGGAAAAACTGTACCACTTTTGGCACAAAACTTCACATCTTGAGCTGACCATCCTTTCAATTGTTTAACAATATTCAATAGTCTACCATGTAAAAAGGAAATCCAATTCATTATTATACTCCGCCAAAAATAACACAACACCCTGTTTCTGCTCCTAGGCCCTCCTTCCCTTCAATTGCCATTGTGGGGTACCTAGTGTTGTGCCCAGATTTCAAGGTTCCCAAAACCCCACCAGGGAGCCAGCGAGTCCGATGCAAAAGCAAAGAGTCATTTCCGGCCCTCCAGCCCTCGATAGCCATGGTGGAACTGGGAGGTTGCAGGCTGGCTTGTGGTGCGGCCCTACTGCCCTACAAACACCATGGCGAGGGAAGGGGCAGCATTTGAATAAGGTATTCTGACCTGATCCACTTCTCTGTCATCCATTTGAGAAACTGACTTCTACTTCCCTTTAGGACTTACCGGTGAAGAAGCACATGGCTGTGTCCCAAAATGGAGGACCCAAGGCGAGATGGAGGGCGCAATCCTCGCCCGGCTCCCACTGCTACCGCTCTAACACACTGCAAGGGAGGATGGCCCTCCCGCACAGCACCTGCAGCCAGCCTGTGGGCGGACCGGGACTCCTGCAGCGGCACGTCTGGGCGGCACAGGCCCAGTTCACGGGGTGTGGCTGGTGGAGCGGCCC
>NW_006284345.1:19021-19386 GCF_000327345.1 Myotis davidii
CCTCCCTGGGTAAAAAAAAAAAAAATCAAGATATAGTACTATTTGCCTTAAAGAGGCTCATGCATTCCTGTTTGTTAGGCTAGGTTTAAATTTAGAGTCTGTTGAACCAAGGCTCCGTTTTTCTGGGTACCATTTTCACCTGGACCAAGTCTCTTCTGTTATTTGGATCCTGGGCTGGGCTGGGCATGGGAAGCAAGAAGCAGCCATGGGGACTGGAGACCTTCCTCAGAAGGGGCGAGTTTTCAAGCCCCTGCACCATTGGGGGGTTGAGGATCTGTGCCCCACCTTTGTTGCACCCCAAGTTTTCTCCTACTGGCCCCCACCTGTGCCTGTCTTAGGTCGCCCCCCCCCCCGGGGCCTCAGCC
>NW_006284345.1:20801-24425 GCF_000327345.1 Myotis davidii
ATGTGGTATTAAGTCCTTCATTTTCCGGGTTCCCAGGTGAGTGGACCAGATTTCCTGACCCAGGGTCAATTTGTCAGCATCTTTGACTATGAGCGCTGTTGCCGTGATAATTCTCAAGCACGGTGGCCAGCTGGCAGCTACAGGATCTAACTTCTTGGACAAATAAGCCACTGGACGTCTCCAGGGGCCTAAAGCTTGAGTCAAGACCCCTTTCACTATCCCTTTGCGTTCATCCACAAAGAGGTGAAAGGGCTTTGTAATATCTGGCAGGCCCAGGGCTGGGGCACCTAGAAGGACCTTCTTTAACTGCCTAAAGGCAGCTTCATCTTTCTCAGTCAAACGCCCTTCCCTCTTTGGTAGCTTCATATAGGGCCTGGCGATTTTGGCAAAACCGGGTATCCAGAGGCGGCAGTAGCCGGCCCATCCTAGGAATTCCCTTACTTCTCTTCGGGAGGTGGGAGTAGGGATTTTCAAAAAAGTCTCTTTTCTGGCGTCTGATAACCGCCGCTGCGCACCCTCTAGGATGTATCCCAGGAAACTCACACTTTCTCAGCATAAATGAGCATTCCTCATGGATGCCCACTACCCTAAGGCCCCCAGGTGGCCAATAGATCTTGGGTCCCCCACTCACAGTCCTTGGCTGTGTCTGCAGCAATCAGGATGTCATCTACGTACTGGAGGAGGGTGAGGTTGGGATGTTCCCTTCTGTACTCATCCAGGTCCTTGTGCATCACCTCGTCAAAGATGGTGGTCGAGTTTTTTAACCCCTAGGGTAGGCGTGTCCAAGTCAGCTAGCCACTGAAGCCCTCCTCTGGGTCATGCCACTCGAAGGCGAAAAGGGGCTGACTTTGAGGTGCTAGGGGCATACTGAAGAAGGCATCTTTCAGATCTAATACTGTGTACCAGACTTTAGATGGCGCCAAGGAGCTCAAGAGAGTGTACGGGTTTGGGACTGTTGGGTGTATGTCCATAATTCTTTTATTTACTTCTTGGAAATCCTGTACTGGCCTATAATCGTTTGTCTGGGGCTTTTTAACTGGCTGTAGGGGAGTGTTCCACGCAGACTGGCAGGGAACTAACACCCCCAAGCTCTTCAGTCTCCTGATATGAGGCTGAATTCCCTCCGTGACTCCTGAGGCATGGGGTACTGCTTGATTCTTACTGGACCTTTTCCTGGTTTTAGTTCTACCAGGACTGGGGCCCTGTGGGCGGCCAGCCCCACCCCTCCTTTCTCTGCTCATTCTGTTGGGAATTCTTGTAGCCATTTGTCCATACTGCCCTCTACTGGGGAAGCCTTCTGATAGAGGCAATATTCATCCTCTAGCCTCATGGTCAGAACCTGAATGGGGCGGCCCTTCCCATCGGTGACCTGAGGCCCTCCTTGTCTGAAAGTTATTTGAGCTTCTATTTTGGTCAGTAGGTCCCATCCCAATAGTGGGTAGGGGCATTCCGGTATTACCATGGAAGGGTGGGATACCTGGCCCATTCCTAAATCTACTGTCCTTCAGGTAGTCCATGAATACTGGCTCATACCAGTTGCCCCTTGCACCCAGGACTTTTTGTTCACCAGTTTTCCTTGCGGAGTACGGAGGAATGAATGCTGTGACCCGGTGTCAACAACGACATTAACAGGAGTCCCCTCCACTCTGAGAGTTATCCTGGGCTCGGTGAGTGGGTGCGAACCCTGACTCCCCTAATCACTAAGTTCACCCAGCTCTAAGACCTTAACTCAGTCAGTCCTGTCTCCCTTCTCACCGGACTTCTTTGGACATTCTTGAGCCCAGTGCCCTATGTCCATGTAAAACTTACATTGATCCTTCCGTAGCCCCCGCTTCCCCTCTCGTGCGGTCTGCTTACCTCTTCCTTTATTGCTTGCAAGCTGTCAGAGGTGACAGTCTCGCTCCTTGGGAAGTCAATTGTCATAGCCAGCAGGACCCTAGCCAGGTCCCAAGCTTGCCTACTGCTAGTGGCAGCCACGACCCGAGCTTGCCTGCCTTCTGGAGACTCTCGGTTATTGTACACCTTCTCTGCCACTACCAGTAAATCCTGTAAACTCTTCTCTCCCAACCTATCTACTTTTTGTAGTTTCCTTTTAATATCCGCGGCCGATTGGTTTACAAAGCTTATGATCACGGCTGCCTTGTTTTCAGGAGCTTCTGGATTCATGGGGGTGTAGGTGCGGTAAGCCTCCATGATCCGTTCTAAAAAGGCAGCCGGAGACTCATCCCTTTCCTGCTGAACATTCCCCACCTTGGCCAAATTAGTTGGCTTTCTAGCAGCCATTCTGAGACCCCTCATTAGGGTCTGACGGTAGACTGAAAGCCTCTCCTTACCTTCTGCCGTGTTGAAATCCCATTCAGGCCTAATTAAGGGAAAAGAGACATCTATCTGGACCTGGTTGGCAGTTGGGTTTCCGTCCACGCCTGGAACCACTTTCCGGGCCTCATTGAGGATCCTTTCTCTCTCTTCCGTCGTGAACAGAACCTGTAAAAGCTGCTGACAGTCGTCCCAAGTGGGCTGATGGGTGAAAAGAACAGAATCTAGCAAGTCAATAAGTCCCCCCGGTTTCTCAGAAAACTTGGGGTTTTGTGCCTTCCAGTTATAGAGATCGCATGTTGAAAAAGGCCAATAATGATAGGGCTGGTTGCCATCCGCATCCGGGGGTCCAGCGGCCCGTAAGGGCAGGGTCTTGATAGTGGAGTCGGGTGCTGCAGCAGACAGTTCCCGCTGAGCCCTCTGCCTGGTGAGAGGCGGGCCTCCTACCGAGGCCACTCCCGGAACTACACCCCCAGCCACTCCCAGAACTCCGCCCCCAGCCACTCCTGGCCTGGAAGGATCGTCCCCCATGGGCTATATGGGGGAGGGAAGATTAGTTCTTCTTCAGTCCCCCCCTGCAGGATAGGAAGGGGAGGGGCCGAAGGCTGGGTGAGAGTCTTCCTTCTCTCCTCCTTCTCCGTTCTCTGCAAAGCAAGAATGGGCTTGGGCCCAGGAGGACGTGGAGGTAGGAAGGGCCTGAGCCAAGATGGTGGGTCTTCCACGAGGTCCTGCCAAGTAACAATGTAAGAAAGTTGACCAGGATGTCCCCCTCTAAGTTGGGAGACGACATCCCTGACCCGGCGGATGGTGGGGAGGTCAAAAGTCCCCTCCGGCGGCCACCCGACGTCCAAAGTTGGCCACTCCCTGGAACAAAACGTCTGCCACCGGTCTTTCCTAACCTCCGCACTAAGGTCCCTGGCTCTTTCCCTTACCTCTCTGAAATTATCTACCATAATGCTTAAAGGAGTAGTTTGAGTCTGTCCCATAATGTCCGTCCAGTGAGTCCACAAAATAAAACCGAAAAGACACAAACACAAACAACAAACGGGCCCGAAAATACAGTCTTCCAACTCCATGGAAGCAGAACCAAAACAGGCTTCCAATTCCATGGAAGCCAAACCCGAAAGCTAGACAAAGCAGGCTTCCAATTCCATGGAGGCCAAACCCGAAAGCTAGACAATGGCCTTACGCCATACTAGCGGGAGCGACCCGCTTTCCGCGAGGGGCATATCCATCCCTCTGAGGGGCATATCCATCCCTCCTGGGGGGGTGGAACGTCTTCCAACTCCCCCCCGCCTGTGGACTTTA
>NW_006284345.1:43033-43850 GCF_000327345.1 Myotis davidii
TAATATCCACGGCCGATTGGTTTACAAAGCTTATGATCACAGCTGCCTTGTTTTCGGGAACTTCTTGATTCATGGGGGTGTAGGTGCGGTAAGCCTCCATGATCTGTTCTAAAAAGGCAGCTGGAGACTCATCCCTTTCCTGCTGGACATTCCCTCCCTTGGCCAAATTAGTTGGCTTTCTAGCAGCCATTCTGAGACCCCTCATTAGGGTCTGACGATAGACCGAAAGCCTCTCCTTACCTTCTGCTGTGTTGAAATCCCATTCAGGCCTAGTTAAGGGAAAAGAGACATCTATATGGACCTGGTTGGCAGTTGGGTTTCTGTCCACGCCTGGAACCACTTTCCAGGTCTCATTGAGGATCCTTTCTCTCTCTTCCGTCCTGTACAGAACCTCTAAAGGCTGATGACAGTCATCCCATGTGGGCTGATGGGTGAAAATAACAGAATCTAGCAAGTCAATAAGTCGCCCCGGTTTCTCAGAAAACTTGGGATTTTGTGCCTTTCAGTTATAGAGATTGCATGTTGAAAAAGGCCAATGATAGGGCTGGTTGCCATCTGCATCAGGGGGTCCAGCGGCAGGGTCTTGATAGTGGAGTCGGGTGCTGCAGCAGACAGTTCCCGCTTGAGCCCTCTGCCGGGTGAGAGGAGGGCCTTCTACCGAGGCCACTCCCGGTACTCCGCTCCCAGCCTCTCCCAGAACTCCACCCCATAACTCCGCCCCCAGGCACTCCCTGGAACAAAAAGTCTGCCACCGGTCTTTCCGGACCTCCACACTGAGGTTGCTGGCCCTTCCCTTTACCTCTTTAACATAATAAAG
>NW_006284345.1:43861-46349 GCF_000327345.1 Myotis davidii
CCGTACCTCTCTGAAATTATCTACCATAATGCTTAAAGGAGTAGTTTGAGTCTGTCCCATAATGTCCGTCCAGTGAGTCCACAAAATAAAACCGAAAAGACACAAACACAAACAACAAACGGGCCCGAAAATACAGTCTTCCAACTCCATGGAAGCAGAACCAACACAGGCTTCCAAGTCCATGGAAGCCAAACCCGAAAGCTAGACAATGGCCTCACGCCAAACCAGCGGGAGTGACCCACTTCATCCAAAATCCGCGAGGGGCATATCCATCCCTCTGAGGGGCATATCCATCCCTCCAGTGGGGTGAGGGTTGCGTGGAACGTCTTCCAACTCCCCCCTGACTGTGGTCTTTTTCGGACGCATCCACCTAGACCCTTCAGGCAATTACAGATTCCAGAAACAAGCTCACACCGAACAGAACACACAACAAAAAACAACACACCTACTGCGGTCAGTCAGACTCTTTGGTTCGGGGGTCCCTTGATGGTCTTGGGAATCCCGGACGAGCCCCTAAAATCTTGTGCCAAGATTGCAAGGTTCCCAAGACCCCCAGGGAGCCAGTCAGTCTGATGCAAAAGCAAAGAGTCCTTTTAATGCAAGCCGGTTTGCGCTCCCGTTCACGAGACCCACCAACACAATGGAAAGTCCAGTGGCCGAGAGACAGAGAGGACTAATGGGAGTGGGGGATTAATAAGAGGGTGGAGTGAGGGCAGGAGAGGGGAGTGTGGGCCCCACCGATTGGCCAGGCGCGAGCCGGTACAGGATGTGGTCATAGTGATGGCGTGCACTTCCCTTGACTATTATTGGTTAGTCCAGAGAAATCCTGGGTGTGGCTAGCAGCGGCTTCTTCCGGTGAAGAAGCACATGGCTATGTCCCCAAATGAAGGACCCAAGGCGAGATGGAGGGCGCACATGGCTCTGTCCCAAAATAGAGGACCCAAGACAAGATAAAGGGCGCAGTCCTTGCCCGGCTCCCACTGCTGCTGCTCAAACAGGGCGCAAGGCAGGATGGCACTCCCGCACAGCACCTGCAGCCGGCCTGCAGGCAGACCGGGACTCCTGCAGCGGCACATCTGGGTGGCACATGCCCAGCACATGGGGTGCGGCTGGCGGAGCGGCCCAGCTCCAAAGAGCAGCATCTGCGTGGTGATCTCCCCCGCAGTTGGTCACCACCCGGCCCCACCCCTCACCCCACGCCGGCCATGCAGGCGACCCGGACACTCGGACCTGCTAAGGGAGGCCAAGCCCTATGGCGGGCACGGAGGGATTCTAGAGCCCAGCGGCCAGACTCCTCCTCCCGCACCTCCCGGAGAGGAGGTGGCGCGCCTTTCACCTGGTAGCTGCCTTGCCTGTCCCATGGCCCCCCAGCCCTCCGATCGCCATGAGGATCGAGGGACGCAGGCCATCCAGCACTTTGATTGCCATATTGGGGTTCCAGGGATGATGCCTGGGCTGTGCTCTGGCCTGCCCACCCTCCCATCACCATGAATGGGATCTGGGGTTGCTGCCTGGACTGCGCTCCTCCCGCCCTTCGAGCGTCATGGTGGGAATCCAGTGTTGATGCATGGCCTGTGCTCCGGTGCTCCCACCCTCGATCACCATGTTGAGGGTCTGGGGTTGCTGCCTGGCCTGGGCCCCAGCCTTCCCGCCCTCAGATCGCCATGGTGGGGGTCCTAGGTTGATGCCGGGCCTGCACCCCAGCCCTTCCGCCCTCCAATCTCCATGGCAATCTCTGGAATCATGAAAGCCAGCAACCCGACACCCGGGGGTCCGCGGTTGCTTCCTTTCCTGCATCACCGGCCTCCCGCCCCTTGATCGCCATGGTGATCAAGGGATGCAGGCCATCCCGCCCTTCAATTGCCATGTTGGGGGTCCAAAGTTGATGCCTGGGCTCTGCTCCAGCCAACCTGCACTCCCATCACCAAAGCGGGGATCGGGGGTTGAGGCCTGGGTTGCTCTCCGGTCCTCATGCCCTTCGATGGCCACCGTGGCGGTTGGGGGTTGCTGCCTGGCCTGAGCCCTGGCCCTCCTGACCTTTGATTGCCATTTTGGGTGTCTGGGGTTGATGAATGGCCTGCGCTCTGGCCTTCTACCCCTCCGATCGACGTAGCAATTCCCGAAAGCAGGTCAGCCAGCAACCCCGGCACCCGGGAGTCTGGGTTTGCTGCCTGGCCTGCAAAACCGCCCTCCCGAACTCTGATCGCCATGGCGATTGAGGGATGCAAGCCATCCCGTCCTTCGATTGCCATGGTGAGTGTCCAGTGTTGATGCATGGCCTGTGCTCTGTCCCTCCCACCCTCCAATGTTCATGGAGCAGGTCCAGGGTTGCCACCTGGCTTGTGCTCCAGGCCTCTCACCCTCCCAGCACCATGGCGAGAGTCCGGGGTTGAAGCCTTGTCTGCGCTTTGGCCCTCCCTACCTCCGATCACCATTGCGAACGCCAGAAGCATGCCAGCCAGCAACCCTGGCTTCCAGGGTCCCTTGA
>NW_006284345.1:46632-52913 GCF_000327345.1 Myotis davidii
AGCCCTCCTAGTCTCGATCGCTATGATCTATGTCCAGGGTTGCTGCTGGGCCTGCGCTCTGGCCCAACAGCCCTCCAATTGCCATGGGGATCGCCAGACACAGGCCTGCCAGCATACCCTGCCTGCTGGTGGTCCGTGGTTGCTACCTGGCCTGGTACACGGCCCAATGATCGCCATGGCAATCAAGGGACACAGGCCCTCCAGCCCTCGATCGCCATGGTGGGGTCTGGGGTTGGTGCCTGGTCTGCGCTCTGGCCCTCCATTCCTCTGATCGCCATGGCAATTGCAAGAAGCAGGCCAGCCAGCAACCTCCGCACCTGGGGGTCCGCAATTGGTGCCTAGCCTGAAACCCCACCCTACAGCCCGCTGATCGCCATGGCGATCGAGGGATGCAGGTCATACCGTCCTTTGATTGTCATGTTGGGGGTCCAGAATTGATGCCTAGGCTCGGTTGCAGCCAGCCCGTCTTCCCATTGCCATGGCGGGGGTCTGTGGTTGCTGCCTGGCCTGCGCCCCATCCAGCCCCCCCTCCTATCGCCATGTTGGAGGTCTCGGATTGCTGTCGGGCCTGCGGTACGGCCCTCCTGCTCTCGATTGCCATGGGCGAGGTCTGGGGTTGCTGTCTGGCCTGTGCCCAGTGCTCCCGCACTTCAATTGCCGTGGTGGGGATTCCTGGTTGGTGCCTGGCCGGCGCTCTGGCCCTTCCGCCCTACATGTCCATGGCAGGGGTCCGAGGTTGCGGCCTGGTTTCCCTCCTTCCCTCTCGCCTTTGATCGCCATTATGGGGGTCTAGGGCTGCTGCCTGGTCTGCGTCCCTGTCCTCCTGGCCTTCGATTGCCATGGTGGGGTTCCAGGGTTGATTCATGGCGTGCGCTCTGACCTCCCACCCTCCAATGTCCATGGCGGGGGTCCGGAGTTTCTGCCTGGAATGCGCTCTGCCCCTCTCACCCTCCAATCTCCATAGTGATCGCCGGAAACAGGCCAGCCAGCAAACCTGGCACCTGAGGACCGTGGTTACTGCCTGGCCTGCAATGCTGCCCTCCTGCCCTGTGATTGCCATGGCAATTGAGTGTTGCAGGCCACTCCGTACTCTGATTGCCATGTTAGGGGTCTGTGGTTGCTTCCTGCCCTGCAACACAAACCTCCGATCGCCATGGCGATCAAGGCAGTCAGGCCCTCCCGCCTTTCGGTTGCCATGGTGGCGGTGCGGTGTTGATGCCTTGCCTGCATTCTGGCCCTCCAGCCCTCAAACACCACGTTGGGGGTCTGGGGTTGCTGCCTGGCCTGCAACACCGCCCTCCGATCACCATGGAGATAAAGGGTGGCAGACCCTCCCACCCTTCGGTTGCCATTGTAAGGGTCGGGGGTTGATGCCTGGGCTGCGCTCTGGCCCTGCTGCCTTCGGTTGTCTGGCAGGGGTCCAGGGTTGCTGCCTGTCTGCGCACAGGCTCTCCCACCCTTCAGTTGCCATGGTTCTGGTCCCCGGTTGTTGCCTGTCCTGCGCTATGTCCCTCCCGCTCTCCGGTCGACATGGCTATCACCAGAAGCAGATCTGCCAGCAACCCCAGCATCCGAGGGTTCACGGTTGCTGAGTGGCATGCAATACCTTCCTCTCGACCTCCGATCACCATGGCAATCCAGTGATGCAGGCAATCCGCCCTAAAATTGCCATGGTGGATGTCCGCGAGTGTTGCCTGGCCTGCGCCCTGGCCCTCCCGCCCGTTGATTGCCATGGTGTGGGTCCAGTGTTGATAAATGACCTGCTCTCTGGCCTTCCCACACTCCGATGGCAATGGCGGGTATCCAGAATTCCCTTCTGGCCTGTGCTCCGGCCCTTCCACCTATGATCGCCATGGTATGGGTCCGGGGTTAATGCATGGGCTGCGCTATGCCCAGCACACCTTCCCATTGCCATGACGGGGGTCCGGGGTGGCGGCCTGGCTTGTGCCTGGGCACGCCAACCCTTTGATTGCCATGGTGGGAGTCCTCAATTCCTGCCTGGCCTGAGCCCCGGACCTCCTGCCTTTGATTGTCATGGTGAGGGTCCCTGGTGGCTGGCTGGCCTTTGCCCCTTGCCTCCCGCCCTTCAATTTCCACGGTGGGGATCCGGGTTTGCTGCCTGGCCTGTGCTCCAGCCCTCCCGCCCTTCAATTGCCATGCGATCAAGGGATGCCAGCAATCCCGCCCTTTGCCATGTTGGGGGTCCACGGTTGCCGCCTGGCCTCCACCCTGGACTCCTGCCCTTCGATTGACATGCCGATCAAGGGATGCCTGGCATCCGGCCCTTCGATTGCCATGTTGGGGCCCGCGGTTACTGCCTGGCGTGCAACACAGAACTCCCGCCTTTCCTTCGCAATGGCGATCGAGGGATGGAAGCCATCCCAGCCTTCGATTGCCATGTTGGGGCCCACGGTTACTTCCTGGCCTGCAACACCGCTCTCCGATCACCATGTTGATTAAGGGGGGCAGGGCCTCAGGCCCTTCGGTTGCCACGGTGGGGTTCGGGGGTTGATGCCTTGCCTGTGCCCTGCCCCTGATGCCCTCGATTGCCATGGCGGGGGTCCAGGGTTGCTGCCTGTCCTGCGCCCCGGCCCCCCCACCCTTCGATTGCCATGTTTATGGTCTGTGATTGCTGCCTGTCCTGCTCTCTGTCCCTCCTGCCCTCTGATTGACATGGCTATCACAGGAAGCAGACCAGCCAGCAACCCAATCATCCGAGGGTTTGCAGTTGCTGAGTGGCGTGCAATACCGCCCTCTCGCCCTCCAATCACAATGGCAATCCAGGGATGCAGGCAATCCGCCCTAAGATTGCCATGGTTGATGTCCACGAGTGTTGCCTGGCCTGCAACCTGGCCCTCCCGCCCTTTGATTGCCATGCTGGGGGTCCAGGGTTGATGCATGACCTGCTCTCTGGCCTTCCCACACTCTGATGGCCATGGCAGATGTCTGGGTTGCTTCCTGGCATGCCCTTTTGCCCAACCACCTATAATTACTATGGGGTGGGTCCATGTTGGCTGCCTGGCCTGCACTCCAGCCATCCCACCTCCGATCTCCATGGTGGGGGTTCGGGGTTGCTGCCTGGCCTGTGCTCCAGCCCTCTCACCCTCGATTGCCATGGTTGGGTTCCGGGGTTGCTGCCTGGCCTGCACTCTTCCCCAAACACCTATAATCGCTATGGTGTGGATCCATGTTGGCTGCCTGGCCTGCGCTCCAGCCATCCAACTTCTGATCGCCATGTTGGGGGTCCAGGGTTGCTGCCTGGCCTGCACTCCAACCATCCCGCCCCAATTGCCATGGTGGGGGACCAGGGTTGCTGCATGGCCTGCGGCCCCGCCCTCCCGCACTTAGATTGTCATGCCCGTGTTCCCAGGTTTTTGGCTGGGTTGCGCTCCTTCTCTCCCTCCCTCAATCGCAATGGTGGGGTTCAGGGGTTGTTGCCTGGCCTTTGCTCCAGCCCTCCCACCCTTGATCGCCATGGTGGGGGTCCGGGGTTGCTGCCTGGCCTGCGCCCCCACCCTCCCGCACTTAGATTGTCATGGCGGTGGTCCCAGGTTACGGGTTGGGTTGCTCTCCTTCTCTCTCGCCCTGGACCGCCATGGTGGGGGTATGGGGTTGCTACCTCGCCAACGTCCCTGCCCTCCAGACCTTCGATTGCCATGGTGGGTTTCTGGAGTTGATTCATGGGATGCCCTCTAGGACTCCCGCCCTCCAATGTCCATGGCGGGGTCTGGGGATGCTCCTAGCCTGCACTCTGGCCCTCCTGCACTTGAGCACCATGGTGGGGATCCGGGTTTGCTGCCTGGCCTCCACCTCGGCCTCCCACCCTTCGATTGACATGCTGATCAAGGGATGCCTGGCATCTGGCCCTTCGATTGCCATGTTGGGTCCCGTGGTTGCTGCCTGGCATGCAACACCGCACTCCACCCTTCATTTGCCATGGCGACCGAGGGATGGAGGCCATCCCACCCTTCAATTGCCATGTGGGGGCCAGCGATTGCTGCCTGGCCTGCAACACCACTCTCCGATTGCCATGGCAATTAAGGAGGCCAGGGTCTACTGCCCTTTGGTTGCCACGGTGGGGGTCGGGGGTTGATGCGTGGCCTGAGCTCTGGCCCTGATGCCTTTGATTGCCATGGTGGGGGTCCAGGGTTGCTGCCTGTCCTGCGCCCCGGCCCTCCCGCCCTTCGATTGCCATGTTTATGGTCCGCGATTGCTGCTTGTCCTGTTCTCTGTCCCTCCTGCCCTCTGATCGATATGGCTATCACCAGAAGCCCACCAGCGAGCAACCCCAGCATCTGAGGGTTCACGGTTACTGAGTGGCGTGCAACACCGCCCTCTCGCACTCCGATCGCCATGGCGATCCAGGGATGCAGGCAATCTGCCCTAAGATTGCCATGGTGGATGTCTGTGAGTGTTGCCTAGCCTGCGCCCTGGCCCTCCCACCTTTGATTGCCGTGGTGGGTTTCCGTGGTTGATGCATGACCTACTCTCTGGCATTTCCACACTCCGATGGCCATGGCGGGTGACTGTGGTTGCTTCCTGGACTGCACTCTTGCCCAACCACCTATAATCGCTATGGCATGGGTCCATGTTGGCTGCCTGGCCTGCACTCCAGCCCTCCCGCCTTTGATCTTCGTGGTTGGGGTCTGGGGTTGCTGTCTGGCCTGCGTCCCGGCCCTCCCCTCCTTAGATTGTCATGGCAGTTGTCCCAGGTAAGGGGCTGGGTCGCGCTCCTTCTCTCTCGCCCTCGATTACCATAGTGGGCGTCCAGGGTTACTGCCTGGCCTGCGTCCCTGTCCTCCCTATCTTTGATTGCCATTGTCGGGTTCTGGGGTTGATTCATGGCGTGCGCTCTAGCCCTCCTACCCTCCAATGTCCATGGTGGGGGTCCGGGGATGCCCCCTAGCCTGCGCTTCGGCCCTCCTGCCTCCGATCGAAATTTTGTGGGTCCGGGGTTGCTGCTTGGGCTTCGCTCTGGCCAGCACGCCCTCCTATTGCCATGATGAGGTTCCGGGATGGCGGCCTGGCTTGTGCCCGAGCCCTCCAACCCTTCGATTGCCATGGTGGGAGTCCACGCTGCTGTGTGGCCTGCACCCAGTCCTCCCGCCCTCGATTGCTATGGCGGGGGGCTGGGGTTGCTGCCTGTCCTGCGCCATGCCCTTCCACCCTCTGATCGCCATGGTGGGGGTCCGCGGTTTCCTTCTTGTCTGTTCTCTGGTCCTCCTGCCTTTGATCGCCATGGTGGGGTTCCGGGTTTGTTGCCTGGCTCCTTCCTGGCCTCCCACCCTTCGATTGACATGCTGATCAAGGGATGCCGGCGATCCCGCCCTTCGATTGCCATGTTGGGGGTCCGTGGTTGCCGCCTGGCCTTCAACACCACCCTCCAATCACAGTGGTGATTAAGGGGTGCAGGCCCTCCCACAAATTCGGTTAACATGGTCGGGGTTGGGTGTTGATGTTTGGCCTGCGCTCTTGCCCCCCTCGAATGCCATGGTGGGGGTTTGGGGTTGCTGCCTGTCCTGCTCCATGACCCTTCTGCCCTCTGATCGCCATGTTAGGGGTCCGTGTTTGATGCCTGGCCTGCGCTGTGGCCCTCTCATCCTCCGATCTACATGAGGATACCCGGAAGGGGCAGGTCAGCAACCCCAGAAACCAGGGTCCCGTGTTGATGCCGGGCCTGAAATACTGCCCTCCCACCATCCATTCGCCATGGTGATCGAGGGACGCAGGCCATCCTTCCCTTCATTGCCATGTTGGGAGTCCAGGGTTGATGCCTGGGCTCTGCTTCAGCCAGAACGCCCTCCCATCACCATGACGGGCGTCCAGGTTGTGGCCTGGGCCTTGCCGCCCCTTGATTGCCATGTTGGGAGTCCGCAATTGATTGCCATGATTGGGGTCCGTGCTGGCTGAATGGCCTGCGCCTGGACCTCCCGCCCTCCCATTGCCATGGCGGGGGTCCAGGGGTGCTCCCTGGCCTGTGCTCTAGCCATTCCGCCCTTGATCGCCATGGTGAGGATCCGGGTTTGCTTCCTGCCCTCTGCCCCTGCTCTCCCGCCCTTCAATCGCCATGCTGATCGAGAGATAGAGGCCATCCCGCCCTACGATTGCCATGTTGGGGGTCCTGGGTTGCTTCCTGGCCTGTGCTCCGGCCCTCCCACGCTCGATCTCCATGGTGGGGGTCCAGGGTATCATCCAGGCCTGCACCCTGCCCCTCCCAACCTTTGATTGTCATGGTGGAGGTCTGAGGTTGGGGGCTGGGTTGCGCCCCTTCCCTCCCCTCT
>NW_006284345.1:53358-55151 GCF_000327345.1 Myotis davidii
CATTCACCGAAAGCAGACCAGCCAGCAACCCCAGTGTCCGAGGGTTCACGGTTGCTGAGTGGTGTGCAACACTGCCCTCTTGCCCTCCGATTGCCATGGCGATCCAGGGATGCAGGCAATCCGCACTAAGATTGCCATGGTGAATGTCCCCAATTGGTTCCTGGCCTGAATCCCGGCCCACCATCCCTTCGATTGCCATGGTGGGTGTCCGGGGTTGATGCATAGCATGCCCTGTGGCCCTCCCTCCCTCATATAGCCATGGCGGGGTTCCGGGGTTGCTTCCTGACATGTGCTCCGGCCCTCCCGCCTATGATCGTCATGGTGGGCATCCGGGTTTACTGCCTGGCATGTTCTCCAGCCCTCCCACCTGGATCGCAAAGGTGGGGATCCGGGTTTGCAGCCTGGCCTGCACCATGGTTCTCCCACCCTTTGATTGCCATGGGTCCGAGGTTGCGGCATGGGTTGCGCACCTTCCCTCCAACCCTGGATCGCCATGTTGGGCATCTGGGTTTGATGCCTGGCCTGTACTCTGGCCCTTCCAACCTCCGATTCACATGAGGATTGCCGGAAAGGGCAGGCCAGCCACCCCAGCTACTGGGGTCCCGTGTTGCTACCTGGCCTGAAATACTGCCCTCCCACCCTCCATTTGCCATGGTGATCAAGGGACGCAGGCCATCCTTCCCTTCAATTGCCATGTTGGGGGTCCAGGGTTGATACCGAGGCTGCACTTTGGCCAGTACGCCCTCCCATCGCCAAGAGGGGGGTTCGGGGATGCAGCCTGGCTTGCACCAGTGCCCTCCTGCCCTTCGATTGCCTTGGTGGGTGTCCACGGTTGCTGCCTCTCATGCGCCCCAGCCCTCCTGTCCTTTGAGTGCCATGATTGGGGTCCGTAGTGGCTGTCTGGCCTGCGCCCTGGACCTCCCTTCCTCTGATCACCATGATGGGGGTCCGGGGTTGTTGCCTGGCGGGAGCTCTGGCCCTCACGCACTCCAATGTACATGGCGTGGGTCCGGGGTTGCTCCCTGGCCTGTGCTCTGGCCATTCTGCCCTTAATCGCCATGGTGGGGATCCGGGGTGCTGCCTGGCCTATGCCCCGGCTCTCCCACCCTTCGATTAGCATGCCAATCAAGGGATGCAGGCCATCCCGCCCTTCAATTGCCATGTTGGGGTCCAGGGTTCCTTCCTGGCCTGTGCTCCGGCCATCCCGCCCTTGATCGCCATGGTGGGGATAGGGGTTTGCTGCCTGGCCTCCGCCCCAGCATCCCAACCTTCGTTTGATATGTCGGTAAAGGGATGAAGGACATACCGCCAATCGAATGCCATGTTGGGGGTCCTCGGTGCTGCATGGCCTACAACACTCACCGTTCGCCAATCGAGATCGAGAGGCAGGCCCTCTCGCCTTTTGGTTCCCATGGTGGGGGTCAGATGTTGATGCTTGGCCTGCGTTCAGGCCCTGCCACCCTCGATTGCCATGGCGAGGGTCTGCGGTTGCTGCCTGTCCGTCACCACGGCCCATCTGCCCTCTGATCACCATGGTGGGGGTCCGATGTTGAAGCCTGGCCTGCACTCTGACCTTCCCAACTTTGATCGCCATGGTGGGGGTCCGTGCTTGCCGCCTGTCCTGCAACACTGCACTCCCTCCCTTCGTTTGCCATGGCGATCGAGGGATGGAGGCCATCCCGCCCTTTGATTGCCATGTTCGGGCCCGCAGTTGCTACCTGGCCTGCAATACCACCCTCTGTTCGACATGGCGATCCAGGGATGCAGGCAATCCGCTCTAAGATTGCCACGGT
>NW_006284345.1:56430-57664 GCF_000327345.1 Myotis davidii
AGTCCGGCCCGCATCCCTGGCACGCAAGGTTCCACGGTTACTGCCTGGCCTGCAACACCGCCCTCCCGCCCTCCAATCACCATGGTGATCGAGGGACGCAGGCCATCCACCCTTCAATCGCTACGGTGGGGGTCCGCGTTTGCTGCCTGGCCTGCGCCGTGACCTTCCCGCCTTTCGATTGCCATGGCAGGAGTACAGGATTGTGGCCTGGGTTGCGCTTTTTCCCTCCCACTTTCGATTGCCATGGTGGCGGTCCACAGTTGATGCCTGGCCTGTCCCCGGCCCTCCCGCCCTTTGATTGCCATGTTTGGGGTCCAGGGTTAATATCTGGGCTGCACTCCGTCCAGCCCACCTTCCAATCACCATGGCTGGGGTCGTGGTTGCTGCCTGGCCTGCGCTCTGGTCCTCCAGAACTCTGATTGCCATAGCGATCGCCGGGAGCAGTCCAGCCAGCATCCCGCCACCCAGGGTTCTGCGGTTGATGCTAGGCTGGCAACACCGCCCACCTGCCCTCCGATCACAATGGGGATGGAGGGACACAGGCAATCCCTCCCATCTATTGCCATGGTGCGCGTCCATGGATGCTGCCCGTCCTGCATGCCGGCCCTCCCGCCCTTTGATTGCCATTGTTGGGGTCTGGGGTTGATGCACGGCCTATGCCCCAGTCCTCCCGCCTTTTGATTGCCATGGTGGGCATCCAGGGTTGATGCATGGCCTGTGCTCCAGCCATACCGCCTTCCCATCACCATGATGGGGGTCCTGGGTTGTGGACTGCCTTGTGCTCCGGCCTTCCTGCCATCGATCGCCATGGTGGTGGCACATGGTTGCTGCCTGCCCTGCGCACCAGCCCTCCTGCACTCCGATCAACATTGTGACCGCTAGAAGCAGGCCAGCCAGCAACCCCGGCAAAAAGGGAGGCCGGGGTTGCTGCCTGTGTTGTGCCCAGATTTCAAGATTCCCAAGAGCCCACCAGGGAGCCAGTAGTCCAATGCAAAAGTAAAGAGTCATTTATTTCAAACCTAGGTTTGGCTCCCCTGCCACACTCACTGATGCAACGGTAAGCCCCACTGGCTGAGAGAGAGACCGAAGTCTGATGGGACAGGGGGTTTTATAGGGGGGTTGAGTGAGGGCAGGAGAGTGGACTGTGGGTCCCACCGATAGGCCAGGCGTGAGTCGGTACAGGATGTGGTCATAGTGATGGCGTGCACTTCCCTTGATTATTATTGGTTAGTCA
>NW_006284345.1:58392-59662 GCF_000327345.1 Myotis davidii
GCCTGCAAAGTCTGCCTCCCACCCTGTGATCACCATGGCGATCCAGGGATGCAGGCAACCCCGCCCTTCGATTGCCATGTTGGGGTCCAGGGTTGATATCTGGCCTGTGCTCCGACATTCCTACCCTTGATTGCCATGGTGGGTGTCCGATTTTCTGCCTGGCTTTCACTCTGGCCCCGCCTCGCTGATCACCATGGTGATCGCCAGAAGCAGACCACCCAGCAACCCTATCCCCGGGATTACGCGGTTGCTGCCTGGCCTGCAACACTGCCCTCGCACCCTCCCATAGCAATGGCAATCAAGGGAAACAGGGCATCCCGCACTACGATTGCCATGGTGGGCGTCCATGGTTGATACTTAGCCTGCGCTCTGGCCAGCTCGCCTTGCCATTGCCATGACTGGGTTCCAGGGTTGCAGCCTGGCTTGTGCTCCAGCCTTCCTGCCCTTGATCACCATGGTGGGTCCGGGGTTGCTGCTTGGCCAGCTCTATGGCTCTGCCACACTCTGATGACTGTGATGGGAGTCCAGGGTTGCTTCTTGGCCTGCACTTCTGCCCTCCTGTCTACAATCGCCATGGCGTGGGTCCGTGGTTTCTGCCTGGCCTGCGCTCTGACACTCCTGCCTATGATCGCATAGGTGGGGGTCCAGGGTGGCTGCCTGGCCTATGTCCGACCCACATGCCCTTTGATTACACCAGTGGGGGTCCGTCGTTGCTGCCTGGCCAGAGTCCTTGCCTTCCCGCCCTCTGATAGCCATGGTGGAGGTTCGAGGTTGATGTGAGACATGGGCTCTGTCCCTCTTGCCCTCTGATCGCCATGGCGATCACCAAAAGCAGGCAAGCCAGGAACCCAGGCACCAAGGGGTCCATGGTTGCTTCCTGGTCTGCAATACGGCCCTCCCGCCATCCAATCGCCATGGCGATCATGGGACACAAGCCCTCCACCCTTCGATTGCCATGTTGGGATTCCAGGGTTGATGCCAGGCCTGTGCTCCTTCCGGCCCACCCTCCCATCGCCATAGTGGGGGTCAGGGGCTGCAACCTGGCATGCAACCCGGCCCTCCCTCACTTCGATTGCCATGTTGGGGTTTTAGGGGTGATGCATGGCCTGTGCTCTGGCCCTCCCGACCTCAGATGGCAATGGTGGGGGTCAGGGGCAGCTGCCTGGCCTGAGCCCTGGACCCTCTGCCCTCCGATCGCCATGGTGGAGGTTCGAGGTTGATGCCTGGCTTGCGCACTAGCGTTCCTCACTCTGATCACTTTCTCTCTCTC
>NW_006284345.1:60630-62599 GCF_000327345.1 Myotis davidii
GGGCCTGCGCTCTGACACTCCTGCCTAAGATCTCATTGGTAGGTGTCCTGGGTTGCTGCTTGGTCTGCCCTCCGGCCCTCCCACCCTCGATCCCCATGGTGGGTGTCCAGGATTGCTGCCTGGACTGCGCTCTGCCCCTCCAGACCTCTGAATGCCATGGCAGTTGCCGGAAGCTGTCCAGCCAGGATCCCCGGCACCCAGGGTTCTGCAGTTGATGCCTGGCCAGCAACACCCCCCACCCACCCACAGATCGGCATGACGATCGAGGGACGCAAGCCAACCCACAGTTTCATTGCCATGATGGGAGTCCGCGTTTGCTGCCCGGCCTGCACCCCAGCCTTACCACCCTTCTATTGCCATGGTGATGGTCCAGGCATGATGCATGGCATGAGTCCCACCCTCTGCCCTTCGATTGCCATGGCAGGGATCCGGGGTTGCGGCCTGGGTTGCGCTCCTGCCCTCCCTCCTTCGAATGCCATGGTGTGTGTCCGGGGTTGCTGCCTGGCCTACGCCCATCCTTCCCGCCCTTCGATTGCCATGGTGGGGGGTCCTGAGTTGCTTCCTGGCATGCGCCCCGGCCCTCCCGCCCTTCGATTGCCATGGTACTGGTCCAGAGTTGATGAATGGCCTGCGCTCTGGTGCTCGCACCCTCAGATGGCCATGGTGGGGGTCCGTGGTTGCTTTCTGGCAAGATCTCTGGCTCTGCCACACTCTGATGGCTATGATGGGAGTCCAGGTCCTTCCCGCCCTTCGATTGCCATGGTGGGGGGTCCTGAGTTGCTTCCAGGCATGCGACCCGGCCCTCCCGACCTTCGATTGCCATGGTGGGGTTTTGGGGTTGATTCATGGCATGCACTCTGGCCCCCCAGTCCTCCAATATCCATGGTGGGGTTCCAGGGTTGATCACTGGCCTATGTTCTGGCCATTCCGCCCTTGATCACAGTGCTGAGGATCTGGGGTAGCTGCCTGGCTTTCGCTCTGGCCCACCCACACACCAATCACCATGGTGATTCCTGGATGCATGCCATTCAGCAACCCTGGAACCCAGCGTTCCACTCTGGCCCCCCAGTCCTCCAATATCCATGGTGGGGTTCCAGGGTTGATCACTGGCCTATGTTCTGGCCATTCCGCCCTTGATCACAGTGCTGAGGATCTGGGGTAGCTGCCTGGCTTTCGCTCTGGCCCACCCACACACCAATCACCATGGTGATTCCTGGATGCATGCCATTCAGCAACCCTGGAACCCAGCGTTCAGCGGTTCCTGCCTGGCCTGCAACACCGCACTCCCGCCCTGCGATCGCCATGGCGATTGAGGGATACAGGCTATACTTACCTTCATTGCCATTGTGGGTGTCTGCCGTTGCTTCCTGACTTGCTCCCCGGGCCTCCCACATTTGGATTGCTATGGTGGGGTTCCGGAATTGATGCATGGCTTGCGCCCCGGCCATCCTGCCCTCGATCGCCATAGTGGGGGTCTGTGGTTGCTGGCTGCCCTCGCCCTGGCCATACCGTGCTTGATTGCAATGGTGGGTTTCCGCGGTTGCTGCCTGGCCTGCAAAACCGCCCTCCTGCCCTTCGATCACCATAGCGATGGTGGGGTGCTGGCCATCCCGCCCACCTATTGCCAGGGTAAGGGTCCGCAGATGCTGCCTGTCCTGCGCCCCGCTGGCCATACCGTGCTTGATTGCAATGGTGGGTTTCCGCGGTTGCTGCCTGGCCTGCAAGACCACCCTCCTGCCCTTCGATCACCATGGTGATGGTGGGATGCAGGCCATCCCGCCCACCTATTGCCATGGTGAGGGTCCGCAGATGCTGCCTGTCCTGCGCCCCGCACATCCTACCCTTCGATAGCCATGGTGGGGATCCGGGGTTCATGCATGGCCTGCGCCCTGACACTCCTGCCCTCGTTCGCCATGGTGGGGTTCCGAGGTTGCTGCCTGCCCTGCGCTCCATCCCTCTCACACTCCAC
>NW_006284345.1:62641-63086 GCF_000327345.1 Myotis davidii
GATCACTATGTGGATCGCCAGAAACAGGCCACCCAGCAACCCGCTACCCGGGGTTATGGTTGCTGCCTGGCCTGCAACACTGCCCTCTCGCCCTCCGATCGCCATGGTGATCAAGGGACGCAGGGCATCCCGCCCTTCGATTGCCATGGTGGGTGTCCACGGTTGGTGCTTGGCCTGCGCTCAGGCCAGCTCGCCTTCCCATGGCGATTGCCGGAGGCAGGTCAGCCAGCAACCAGGGCACCGAGGGGTTCGGGGTTGCTGCCTGGCCTACAACACCGCCCTCCCGCTTTCTGATAGCCATGGCAATCGAGGGACACAGGCCATCCCACACTTTGATTGCAATGTTGAGGGTCCAAGATTGATGTCTGGGCTGCGCTCTGGGCAGCCCGCCTTCACATCGCCATGGCGGGGGTTCCAGGTTGCGGCCCTGCTTGTGCTCCGGCCT
>NW_006284345.1:63987-65602 GCF_000327345.1 Myotis davidii
CGGTTGCTCTCTGACCTACGGCCCTGCCCTCCCACCATTTGATTGCCATTTTGGAGGCCCAGGGTTGATGTATGGCTGGCACTCTGGCCCTCCCACCAGCTGATGGCCATGGTGGGGGTCCGGGGCTTCTTCGTGCCCTGCGGCCCGTCACTCCCGCCCTTTGATTGCCATGGTGAATGTCAGCGGTTGCTGCCTGACCTGTGCTCTGGCCCTCCTGCCCTCAATCGCCATGGTGGTGGTCTGGGCTTGCTGCCTGGCCTGCGCTCTGGCCCTCCCGACTTCCCATCACCATGGCCTTGTCCGGGGTTGTTGTCTGGCCTGCAATACCGCCCTCCAACTGCCATGGTGATCACCGAAAGCAGGCCAGAGAGAAACTCTGGCAAATGGGCATCTGCAATTGCTGCCTGGCCTGCAACACTACCCTCCACCCTCTAATTGCCATGGCACTCGAGAGACGGAAGGGTATCCCGCCATTCGATTGCCATGTTGGGAGTCCATGGTTGACTCCTGGGCTGCACTCCAGCCAGAGAGCCCTCCCATCGCCAAGGTGGAGGTCCAGGGCTGCTGACTGGCAGGCGCCCCGACCCTTCCGCCCTTCCATTGTCATGGTGGGGGTCTGGGGTTGCTTCCTGGCTTGCGCTCTGGTCCTCCCGTCCCCCATCACCATGGTGGGGGAAGGGGCAGCAATTGCTGCCTGGCCTGTGCTCTGGCCCTCCGCCCTCAATTGCCATGGTGGGGGCCCGGGGTTACTGCCTGGCCTGCGCCCAGGCCCTCCTGCCCTTGAATTGCCATTGTGGGTGTCCGCGGTTGCTGCCTGGCCTGCGCCCTGGCCCTCAGGCACTCCGATCGCCATGGCAATCACCGGAAGCAGGCCAGCCTGCAACCCCAGCAACCCAAGGGCCCACAATTGCGGCCTGGCCTGCAACACCACCCTCCCGCTCTCAGATCGCCATGGTGATCAAGGGACGCAGGCCATCCAGCACTATGATTGCCATGTTGGGGATCCAGGGTTGATGCCTGGGCTGTGCTAAGGCCAGCCACCTTCCCATCACCATGTCGGGGATCCCGGGTTGCTGCATGGTCTGTGCTCCTTACCTCCCCACTTTTATTGCCATGGTGTGGGTCCCCATTTGCTGCCTCGCCAGTGCCCCTGCCCTCCTGACCTTTGATTGCCATGGTGGGGGTCCGGGGTTGATGCATGACCTGCGCTCTGGTCCTCCCATCCTGGGATAGCAATGGCGATAGCCCTGAGCAGGCCAGCCAACAACCCCGGCAACAGAGGGTCCAGGGCTGCTGCCAGGCCTGCAACACCGCCCTCCCGCCCTTTGATCGCCATGGCGATCAAGGGAAGCAGGCCATCCAGCCCTTCGATTGCCATGTTGGGGGACCAGGGTTGATGCCTGTATTGCGCTGCGGCCCTCCCGCCCTCCCATCACCATGGCAGGGGAAGGGGCAGCATTTGAATAAGGTATTCTGACCTTATCCACCTCTTCATCATCCAGTGTAGAAACTGACTTCTAATTCCCTTTAGGACTGACAATTCCTTCATCCATCCTTGTGTTTGGAGTCTTGTTCCTTAATTTCAGTAATCTACAGTATCTTCTTAGTAAGTTTC
>NW_006284345.1:66440-67670 GCF_000327345.1 Myotis davidii
TCATTGCAGTGGTCCATTCCACTAGGTTCAGATATTACCATTTCCTAGTATTTTGAGTGTTGTTTTAATGGATGTTTTATTTTAGAATAGTTCCAGATTTACAGAAAAATTGTGAAGATAATACCCATGTACACCATACCCAATTTCCCTTGTTACTAATATCTCACTTTGGTATGGGGCAAATGTAACATGAAGAGAATCATCAGTGAAACATAGTGAAACCTCATTTCTCTGGTATCTCCAATATCCAACAAGGCTGCTCTAGACCAAGGTGGTAAAGGAAAAACTGTACCAGTTGTGGCATAAAACTTCACATCTTGAGCTGACCATGCTTTCAATAGGTTAACAATATTCCATACTATACCATGTAAAAACGAAATCAACTTCATTAATATACACTGCCAGCACTAACACAACACCCTGTTCCTCATGACTGTGACCACCACCATCCGTCCCAACACCCCAATCCAAACTTAAATTAAACATCAGCTTCTTTTCTTCCTTGCCAGTATGAGAAAGTGTTGAGGAAAAAAATCCCCCTTCAGTGTTCTCCATGTCCTTATTCTAAGTGCCTCGCTCTGTATGGAAAGGCTTCTCTGGTGCCCTAATTCAAGAAATCTACATTACTCCCTTCTCACATGCCTGCCTCCTCTTTAGATCTCTCCCCATCATCTGAAAACAGGCAAAAACACAAACACATTTCCTTTATACCCTTGCTGGTATTAATTCAAGGAGACCATTAATGTTTTCATCTTCTCATTATGCCCATTTCTGAAGCATTGTTTATAGAGGGATACACGTTATTTACTGTGTTCCTCTGGGAGACCCTGGGTATCACCTCTGGTAGATGAACACTCCAGCACTTCTTCTTATGCATTTGTTTACTTGTTTACTTGAGGTTACCCCTTCCTGTAGTAAAACACAATTATCTGATTCTTTCTTTCTCATTCTTGTCTTCATTCAGATTAAAGTCCAAATTCACCATAGCCATTATCTTGGTTATGTAGTTTGAAAACAAGTTAAACACAGAAAGACATTGGTTTTGGGGAAGAAACTGGAAAATGATTAGGAAATGGGCTTTAATTGAATGACAATGGATTGAATGAGAAAGTGTTAGTGGCCACAAAGCACAAGGCCAGAATCTTGGGTGAGTAATTACTGGGGAAGGGACTGCATTTGAATAAGGTATTCTGAACTTATCCACTTCTTCATCATCCAGTTGACAGACTG
>NW_006284345.1:75385-76623 GCF_000327345.1 Myotis davidii
ACCAGCCATGCCACCTCCGATCACCATGGTGGGGATCTGGGGTTGCTGCCTGGCCTGCGCCCCGGGCCTCCCACCCTTCGATTGTCATGGCGGGGTCCGAGGTTACAGGCTGGGTTGTGTTCCTTTTCTCCCACACTTGATCACCACGTTGGGGGTCCGAGGGTGATTCCTGGCCTGCGCTCTGGCCCTTCCACACTCTGATCCACATGGCGATCGCCAGAAGCCAGCCAGCCATCAACCTTGGCACTCAGGGCTCCATGGTTTGGACCTGGACTGCAATAACGCCCTCCCTCCCTACAATCACCATTGTGATCGATGGATGTGGGCCATCCAGCCCTTCGATTGCCATGTTGAGGGGTCCAGGGTTTCTTTATGGCCTGTGCTCCAGCCTCCCACCCTTGATCACCATGGTGGGTATTGGGTTTGCTGCCTGGCCTCCACCATTGCCCTCCCGCCCTCCGATAGCCATGGTGGGGGTCCAGGGTTGCTGCCTGGCTTACGCTCCGGCCTTCCCGCCCTAGATCACCATGATTGGGGTCCAGGGTTGCTGCCAGGCTTGCGCTCAGGGCCACCCGCCCTCCCATCACCATGGCAGGGATGGGGCAGCATTCGAATGCAGTATTCTGACGTTATCCACTTCTTTGTCATCCAGTTGAAAAACTGACTTCTAATTCCCTTTAGGACTTACAGTTTCTTCATCCATCCTTGTGTTTGGAGTCTTATTCCTTATTTCACTAGTCTACAATATCTTCTTAGTAAGTGTGGCTAACTTGAGGCAATAGCCACTACGCAAAGGGACCTGGCCTCTATATATACATTCTTGTCAATGAGGATCCACTCACTTCACCTGTTGTCCAAAATCCGTGGTTACCTTGGTGTGGCTTGACATCACAAAGCTCAGCTTGACCATCCAGGAGTTTGGCTATCTTGAGGCAACAGACACTACTCAAACGGTCCTGGCCTCTATATATACATTCTTGTCAATGAGGATCCACTCACTTCACCTGTTGTCCAAAATCCGTGGTTACCTTGGTGTGGCTTGACATCACAAAGCTCAGCTTGACCATCCAAGAGGGGGTGGGTGTGGGAGAGGATTCAGAAGTCCCAGATGCTCGACCTCCAATGTCCATGGTGGGGCACCAGGGATGCTGTCTAGTCTTCGCTAAGGCCCTCCCATCCTCCGATGGTCATGGCAATCGCTGGAAGCAGTTCGGCCCGCATCCCTGGCATGCCAGGTT
>NW_006284345.1:78636-80675 GCF_000327345.1 Myotis davidii
GGCCTGCCCCCGGGCCCTCCTGCCTATGATCGCATAGGTGGGGGTCCAGGGTGGCTGCCTGGCCTATGTCCGACCCACATGCCCTTTGATTACACCAGTGGGGGTCCGTCGTTGCTGCCTGGCCAGAGTCCTTGCCTTCCCGCCCTCTGATAGCCATGGTGGAGGTTCGAGGTTGATGTGAGACATGGGCTCTGTCCCTCTTGCCCTCTGATCGCCATGGCGATCACCAAAAGCAGGCAACCCAGGAACCCAGGCACCCAGGGGTCCGTGGTTGCTTCCTGGCCTTCAATAAAGACCTTCCGCCATCCAATCGCCATGGCGATAGCGGGACACAAGCCATCCACCCTTCGATTGCCATGTTGGGATTCCAGGGTTGATGCCAGGCCTGTGCTCCTTCCGGCCCACCCTCCCATCGCCATAGCAGGGGTCAGGGGCTGCAACCTGGCATGCAACCCGGCCCTCCCGCACTTCAATTGCCATGTTGGGGTTCTAGGGGTGATGCATGGCCTACGCTCTGGCTCTCCCAACCTCAGATGGCAATGGTGGGGGTCAGGGGCAGCTGCCTGGCCTGAGCCCTGACGCCTCTGCCCTCCGATCGCCATGGTGGAGGTTCGAGATTGATTCCTGGCCTGCGCGCTAGTGTTCCGCACTCTGATCACTTTGGCAATCTCCAAAAGCAGGCCAGCTAGCAACCCAGGCACCCAGGGGTCTGTGGTTGCTTCCTGCCCTGCAACACAGCCTTCCCACCCTCCGATCGGCATGGCGATCAAGGGACGTAGGCCATCCTGTCCTTCGATTGCCATGTTGGGTTCCAGGGTTGATGCCTGGGCTGAGCTCCGGCCGCCCGTCCTCCCATCGCCATGGTGGGGGTCCGGGGCTGCCTCCTGGGCTAGGCCCCGGCCCTTCCGCCATTTGATTGCCCTGGTGGGGGTCCGGGGTGGATGCATGGCCTGCTCCCTGGACATCCCGTCCTCCAATGGCCAAGGTGGGGGTGCGGCGTTGGTGCCTGGCCTGTGCTCCTGCTTTCCCGCACTAGATATCCATGGTTGGGGTCCGGGGTTGCTGCTCAGGCCCTCCCGCTCTCCCATCACCATGGCGGGGATGGGGCAGCATTCGAATACAATATTCTGACCTTATCCCCTTCTTAGTCATCCAGTTGAGAAACTGACTTGTAATTCCCTTTAGGGCTTACAGTTTCTTCATCCTTGTGTTTGGAGTCTTATTCCTTATCTTCACTAGTCTACAATATCTTCTTAGTAAGTTTGGCTAAATTGAGGCAATAGACACTATGCAAAGGGACCTGGCCTTTATATATACTCTCTAGATCAATGAGGAGCCATTCACTTCAGCTCTGGTTGACCAAAATCCGTGGTTGCCATTGTGTGGCTTGACATCACAAAGCCTCTGCTTGACTATCCAGGAGGGGCAGGGGTGGGAGAGGATGCAGAAGTTCCAGATTGCATAAGGCAGGGAGGTGGTGTTTCCTCTCAACCACCTCTCAAACTCCCTTGTCATTTTAGTGCCCTTTGAAGGACATGGTGGTATTTGGTGTTTGCACCATGGCCCGTGCTCGGGCTCTCTTGCCTACGATTGCCATGATGGGGGGTCCTGGGTTGCTGCCTGGCCTGCTCTCTGGCTCTGCCACACTTCGATGGCCATGATGGTGGTCCAGGGTTGCTTCCTGGCCTGCGCTCCAGCCCTCCCGCATACAATCACCATGGTGCCGGTCCGTGGTGGCTGCCTGGCGAGCACTCAAGCCCTCCCGCCTACGATCCCAATGGTGTGGGTCCGGGTTTGCTGCCTGGCCTGCGCTCTGACACTCCTGCCTAAGATCTCATTGGTAGGTGTCCTGGGTTGCTGCTTGGTCTGCCCTCCGGCCCTCCCACCCTCGATCCCCATGGTGGGTGTCCAGGATTGCTGCCTGGACTGCGCTCTGCCCCTCCAGACCTCTGAATGCCATGGCAGTTGCCGGAAGCTGTCCAGCCAGGATCCCCGGCACCCAGGGTTCTGCAGTTGATGCCTGGCCAGCAACACCACCC
>NW_006284345.1:81614-82946 GCF_000327345.1 Myotis davidii
GGGTCCGGGGTCGCTGCCTGGCCTGCAAAACTGCCCTCCCAACGTGCGATCGACATAGCAATCTAGGGACACAGGCAATCCGGCCCTTTTATTGCCAAGTTGGGGTCCAGGGTTGATGCCTGGCCTGTGCCCCAACCTTCCTGCCCTTGATCGCCATGGTAGGTGTCCGGGGTTGCTTCCTGGCTTGCACTCTGGCCCCACTGATCACTATGTGGATCGCCAGAAACAGGCCACCCAGCAACCCGCTACCCGGGGTTATGGTTGCTGCCTGGCCTGCAACACTGCCCTCTCGCCCTCCGATCGCCATGGTGATCAAGGGACGCAGGGCATCCCGCCCTTCGATTGCCATGGTGGGTGTCCACGGTTGGTGCTTGGCCTGCGCTCAGGCCAGCTCGCCTTCCTATGGAGATTGCCGGAGGCAGGTCAGCCAGCAACCGCGGCACCGAGGGGTTCGGGGTTGCTGCCTGGCCTACAACACCGCCCTCCCGCTTTCTGATAGCCATGGCAATCGAGGGACACAGGCCATCCCACACTTTGATTGCAATGTTGAGGGTCCAAGATTGATGTCTGGGCTGCGCTCTGGGCAGCCCGCCTTCACATCGCCATGGCGGGGGTTCCAGGTTGCGGCCCTGCTTGTGCTCCGGCCTTTCCACCCTCAATCGCCATGGTGGGGGTCCGAGGTTGCTGCCTGGCTTATGCTCAGGCCCTCCCACCATCCCATTGCCATGGTGGGCATCCGGGGTTGCTGCCTGGCCTCCACTCTGGTCCTCACGCCATCCGATCACCAGGGAATCCCTGGAAGCAAGTCAGCCAGCAACCAATACACCCGGGGTTCTGAGGTTGCTGCCTGGCATGCCACACCATACTCCCGTCCCCCAATCTCTATGGTGATGGAAGGACGCAGGCCACCCCGCCCTTCCATTTCCATGGTAGAGGTCCACAAATGCGGATTGGTCTCCACCCCGCCCCTCCGGCACTTCGATTGCCATGGTCGGTGCCCAGGGTTGATGCATGGCCTGCGCCCTGGTACTCCCGCCCTCAATTGCCATTATGGGTGTCCGGGGTTGCTGCCTGTCATGCGCTCATCCCCTCTCGCCCTCCAATTGCCATGGTGATCACCAGAAGCAGGCCAGCCAGCAACCTTGGCACCCGGAGATCCTGGGATGCTGCCTGGCCTGCAACACCGCCTTCACGACTGTGATCGCCATGACGATTGAGGGACATGGGCAATCCTGCCTTTTGATTGCCATGTTGGGGGTCCAGGGTTGATGACTGGGATGTGCTCCGACCCTTCCGCCATTTGATTGCCATGGTGGGGGGTCGGGGTTGATG
>NW_006284345.1:84097-85529 GCF_000327345.1 Myotis davidii
TGCTGTGCTCCTGCTAGCCCGCCCTCCCATCGCCCTGGCAGGTGCTTGGGTTGCTGCCTGGTCTTTGCTCCTGCCCTCCCGCCCTTCTATTGCCATGGTGGGTCCCTGGTTGCTGCCTATCACTCCGGCCCTCCCACCCTTCAATTGCCATGGTGGGGGTCCCGGGTTAAGGCATGGCCTGCGCTCTGGCCCTTCCAACCTCCGATCGCAATAGCGATCGCTGGAAGCAGGCCAGCCAGCAACCCCGGCATCCGGAGTTCTGTGGTTCCCGCCTCGATTGCCATGGTGGGGGTTCGGAGTTGCCGCCTGGTTCTTGCTCCATCCCTCTGCCCTCCCATCACCATGGTGGGGGAAGGGGCAGGATTTGAATAAATTGTTCTGACCTTATCCACTTCTTCGTCATCCAGTTGAGAAACTGACTTCTAATTCCCTTTAGGACTGACAGTTTCTTCATCCATCCTTGTGTTTGGAGTCTTATTCCTTAATTTCAGTAATCTACAGTATCTTCTTAGTAAGTTTGGCTATCTTGAGGCAACAGACACTAATCAAAGGGTCCTGGCCTCTATATATACACACTCTAGGTCAATGAGGAGCCGCTCACTTTTAAGTATGGTAGCAACCATGAGGTAGAAACTGTAGTTTAACTCTACCAGGCTGTTTGGCTTAATAATAGAAAAGTTACTTTGATTTTCTGAATTGTTTAAATAATCCCATTCGATTGAATGACTATTCTAGTGATTGTAATAATACAATATCTTCTTAGTAAATTTGGCTATCTTGAGGCAACAGACACTACTCAAAGGGTCCTGGCCTCTATATATACACTCTAGGTCAATGAGGAGTCGCTCAATTTGAAGTATGGTAGCAACCATCAGGTAGAAACTGTAGTTTAACTCTAACCAGGCTGTTTGGCTTAATAATAGAAAAGTTACTTTGATTTTCTGAATTGTATAAATCATTCCATTCGATTGAATGGCTTTTCCAGTGATTGTTATCATGCTCATCTTAGAGAGCACATTCTTCTGTACCTGGGAAACAGGACAGCACAATTACCCTAAATGGTTTTAGTGGCCACAGGTGGTGTGTTCCAGATGACTCAGTGGTCCCAGGACCAGGATAGCACAATTACTCTAAATTGTCCTGATACCTCAGTGGTCAGGAGACCGGAGGGCTCTAGATAATGTATTTCTGTCAATTCAGTTACCCCGAGACCCAAAACTGTAATTAACATGCTTAATTCTGCTTCTATAATCTTCTTTTGTGGGAGCCTGGTGCTACATTCCAAGCCCTGGGATGTAATCAATACCTTTGTGATTTTTGCCTAAATAAGTCTGGTTTTGCCACCATGTTATTGCTATGAGATTTGGGAATGGACCCTCATAGTCCTGGATTGCAATAAATGTGACTCTTTAATTGGACTTCTTGAGGCGCC
>NW_006284345.1:88923-90497 GCF_000327345.1 Myotis davidii
TTAATCCTATGCCACCAGGACAGAAACTGCCTATACCTAGATTTGGGCTATCAGCAGTTATAGGATCAGATAACAGCCCCGCTTTGTAGTCAAGGTATCTCAAAGTACAGCTAAGATTGGAAACTCCATTGTGCATACCGGCCACAGATTCAGGGCAGGTATGAACAGGACTCTAAAAGGACTTTAAAGATTTATGAAGATGGTGGCGATATAGACAGACACATCCCAGGTCGTGTCCCAGAGGAAATGGAATGAGCAGCTGAAATTAATAACACCCACTGTGCTAGGGTGAGGGACTGCTTGAAATCATGCTTGGTAAACCTCCCCCTATCCTGCCCAAAATTAGGGGAGGGATTAAAAGTTAAAAGTCATAACCGTTCCTTGCTCAAGTCCTTGCAGGCTCTGCAGTATGCCCAGAAAGCCACCCATAAGCTTGTTCCAGATGCCTTGCCAATGCAACCTCGGACCCTGTACATCCTTTCCAGCCTGGGGACTCAGTGTGGGTAAAGAAGTTCACGACCCAAGGACTCACCCCAACATGGAAAGGACTATACACTGTTGCCCTGCTGACGGCATCCAGACCTGGCTATACCACTCCTAGCTCCTGCACCAGGAAAATGGCCTTGATCCCGGCATTCAGCTGCCTCACCCATGAGATCCAGGAGGAGGCTCAATGCCCGCAAGAGGGGAACTGGACTTCAGTGAGGACAGTACTGATGGGGACCGCAGCACTAGGGCACTTGGTAACTGTAAGAACATTTTTTCTAGCCAGTGAGAAAGTCCATGGCCAAGTGGGGCTAGATGTGCGAGGGGACAGGAGAGCAGGAAAAGAATAGAGAATGCTTCTAAAAGAAGTGGGGTGAGTAAATTAAATGTGCCAACGTGGCAGTTTAGAAAAATTAATTCAAACTACTTGTAGTTAGGGGGCAATACAATCCCTTAACTAGTAATGACGAGTCCATGATTTGACTCATGTACATAAAACCAGTGGGGAATGAAGTATGGTAGCAACCATCGGGTAGAAACTGTAGTTTAACTCTAACCCTGCTGTTTGGCTTAATAATAGAAAAGTTACTTTGATTTTCTGAATTGTATAAATCATCCCATTCGATTGAATGGCTTTTCCAGTGATTGTTATCATACTGGTATTAGAGAGCACATTCTTCTGTACCTGGGTAACAGGACAGCACAATTACCCTAAACTGTTTTAGTGGCACAGGTGGTGCGTTCCAGCTGACACAGTGGTCCCAAGACCAGGATAGCACAATTACTCTAAATTGTCCTGACAACTCAGTGGTCGGGAGACCCGAGGGCTCTACATAATGTATTTCTGTCAATTCAGTTACCCCGAGACCCGAAACTGTAATTAACATGCTTAATTCTGCTTCTGTAATCTGCTTTTTTGGGAGCCTGGTACCACATGCCAAGCCCTGGGATGTAATCAATACCTTTGTGATTTTTGCCTATATAAGTCTGGTTTTGCCACCATCTTATTGCTATGAGATTTGGGAATGGACCCTCATAGTCCTGGATTGCAATAAATGTGACTCTTTAATTGGACTTCTTGAGGCGCC
>NW_006284345.1:90599-92864 GCF_000327345.1 Myotis davidii
TTATAGTCAGGCATATGGCAGGGAAGTGGGGTTTCCTCTCAGCCACTTCTCAAACTCCCCGGTCATTTAAGTGGTCCATTCCACTATGTGCAGATATTACCATTTCCTAGTATTTTGAGTGTTGTATAATTGGATGTTTTATTTTAGAATAGTTCCAGATTTACAGAAAAATTGTGAAGATAATACCCATGTACACCATACCCAATTTCCCTTATTACTAATATGTCACATTGGTATGGGGCAAATGTAATATGAAGTGAATCATGAGTAAAACAGTTAGTGAAACCTCACTTCTCTAGTATCTCCAATATCCAAAAAGGCTGTTCTAGACCAAGGTGTTAAAGGAAAAACTGTACCAGTTGTGGCATAAACCTTCACATCTTGAGCTCACAATGCTTTCAATAGTTTAACAAAATTCCATAGTCTACCAAGTAAAAAGGAAATCAAATTCATTATTATACACTGCCAGCACTAACACAACACCCTGTTCCTCATGACTGCGACCACCACCCCCTATCCAAACCTAAATTAAACATTAGCTTCTTTTCTTCCTTGCCAGTATCAGAAAGTGTATTTTTTAAATAAAATTTATTGATTTTTTACAGAGAGGAAGGGAGAGAGATAGAGAGTTAGAAACATCGATGAGAGAGAAATATCAATCAGCTGCCTCCTGCACATCCCCCACTGGGGAAGTTCCTGCAACCCAGGCACATGCCCTTGACCGGTATCGAACCCGGGACCCCTCAGTCCGCATGCAGACGCTCTATCCACTGAGCCAAACCGGTTTCGGCGAGTATCAGAAAGTGTTGAGGAAAAATCCCTCTTCAGTCTTCTGCTACTCCGTATTCTAGGTGTTTGGCTCAGTATGGAATGGCTTGTCTTATGCCCTATTTAAAGAATTCTACATTACGCCCTTCTAACATGACTTCCCCTCCTTAGATCCCTCCCTATCATCTGAAAACTCGCAAAAATACAAACACATTTCCTTTATACCCTTGCTGGTATTTATTCAAGGAGACCATTAATGTTTTCATGTTCTCATAATGCCCATTTCTGCAGCATTGTTTATAGAGGGATACACATTATTTACTGTGTTCCTCTGGGAGACCCTGGGTATCACCTCTGGTCGATGAACACTCCAACACTTCTTCTTATGCATTTGTAGACTTGATTACTGGAGGTTTTCTCCTTCCTGTTGTAAAGTACAATTATAGGATTCTTTCTGTCTTTCTCCCTCTTTCTTCATTCAGCTTAATGTCCAAATTTACCATCGCCACTATCTTGGTTATGAATTTTGGAAATAAGTTAAATACGGAAAGACATTGGTTTTGGGGAAGAAATTGGAAAATGATTAGGAATTTGGGGAATAAATCGTAAAGTAATTAGGAAATGAGATTATAATTGAATGACAATGGATTGAATGAGGAAGTGTCTGTGGCCAAAATGCACAAGGCCAGAATCTTGGGTGAGGAATTACTGGGGAAGGGGCAGATATTTGATTAAGGTATTCTGACCTTATACACTTCTTGGTCATCCAGTTGAGAAAATGACTTCTAAATCACTTTAGGGCTTGAAGTTTCTTCATCCATCCTTGTGTTTGGAGTCTTAGTCCTTATCTCCACTAGTCTACAATATCTTTTTAGTAAGTTTGGCTATCTTGAGGCAAAACATACCACTTAAAGTGCCCAGGCCTCTATATATACTCTCTAGGTCAATGAGGAGTCACTCATTTCAGTTATGGTTGCCCCAAATCAGTGGTTGCCATGGTGTGGCTTGACATCACAAAGCCTCAGCTTGACCATCAAGGAGGGGTGGGGATGGGAGAGGATGGATCAGTCTCAGACGCTCTGGTTATAGTAAAGAGACCTTCCGCTGACCTAAAATTTTTCCCAAACTGATCTCTCTCATTTCCTCTAGTTCCATTATAGTCCAGCATCTGGCATGGAGGTATTGTTTCTTCTAAGCTGCTTTCCATACTCCCCCGTCATTTCAGTGGTCCATTCCAACATGTTCAGATGTTACCATTTCCTGGTATTTTGAGTGTTGTTTTAATGGATGGTTTATTTTAGAATTGTTCCAGATGAACAGAAAAAATTGTTAAGATAATACCCATGTACACCATAACCAATTTCCCTTATTTCTAATATCTTACTTGGGTATGGGGCAAATGTAACAAGAAGTGAATCATTAGTGAAATCGTTAGATGGAAACCTCACTTTTCTAGTATCTCTCATATCCAGCAATGCTGTTCTAGACCAAGTTGTT
>NW_006284346.1:0-5726 GCF_000327345.1 Myotis davidii
GTTTTATTTATTTCAAACGGGCCGGATCCTGCCTATGGGCCGTAGTTTGCCACGGCTGGTCTAGTTTCTTTGTATAATTACTTTCAGATTCATCCATGTGTATCAGTGGTTATTTTTATTGCCGAGTATTCCTTTGTATAGATGTACCATAGTTTATTTATTCATTTATCTGTTGATGGACATTATTTATTTATATGGTAGTTGAACAAAATTTGTTTTTTTTTTACTGTTGACACTATTATAGATGCCTATTGTTTTCTGCCCTCTACCTCCACCCAGCTTCCATCCCCTGGCCATCACCACACTTTTCTGTGTTTGTGGATCATCCATATATATTCTTTGGCTAATCTTTTCACCTTTTATCTAATTCTGCCCGCTTCTTCTCTGAGATCTGTCAGTCTGTTCCATGTATTCATACAGTACTAAGCATCTTTTTATGTGCTTACTAGAGGCCTGGTGCATGAAATTCATGGGGGGGCGGTGGCGGGGGAGGGGGAGATCCCTTAGCCTGACTTTCACCCCCTCAGCACAGTCCGGGAGCCCTCAGGGAATGTCTGACTAACAGCTTAGGCCTGTTCCCCTAAGCCAGCAGTCAGATATCCTTTGCGCTGCCACGGAGGCGGGAGCGGCTCCTGCCACTGCCACTGCACTCATCAGCCATGAGCCTGGCTTCTGGCTGAGCTGTGCTCCCACTGTAGGCGCGCACTGACCACCAGGGGCAAATTCCTGTGTTGTGTGGGATCAGGCTGAAACCGGCTCTCTGACATCCCCCAAAGGGTCCCAGATTGCAAGAGGGTGCAGGCCAGGCCGAGGGACCCCACTGGTGCATGATCAGGACTGGGGAGGGACATGGGAGGTTGACCAGCTGGGGAGGGACCACAGGAGGGCTCCAGGGTGTGTCTGGCCCATATCGCTCAGTCCCCGATCAGCCAGACCCCAGCAGCAAGCTAACCTACTGGTCAGAGTGTCTGCCTCCTAGTGGTCAGTGAACGTCATAGCAACTGTTCGACCTGTCGACTGTGTGCCCCCCGGTGGTCAGTGTACATCATAGCAACTGGTCCACCAGGTTGACTGTCTGCTCCCTGGGAGTCAGTGCACGTCATAGCGAGTGGTTGAGCAACCTTAGCATATCATTAGCATATTATGCTTTGATTGGTTGAACGGATGACTGGAAGGCTGGACACTTAGCATATTAGGCTTTTATTATATAGGATTTGCCATCCACCTGTCTACTTTGCCCACTTTTAAAATTTTTTTTATCGTTGAGTTTGAGAGTTCCTTATATAGTCTGAATGCAAGTCCTTTACTAGATATATGCTTTGCAAAAAATTTTCTCCTTATCTGAGGCTTATCTTTTCATTTTCTCAATGATTTTTGAAGAGAATAAATTGATGAAGTCCATTTTATCAATTTGTTCTTCCATAGATCATGCTCTTTGATATTGTAGCTAAGAAAATTTTGCTTAACGCTAGACACAATGATTTTCTCCTTTGTTTTCTTTTAGAAGTTCTATACTTTTACACTAAAAAATGATTTAACATTTTGAGTTAATTGTATATATACTCTGGGGTGTGGATTGAAATTCATTGTTTTGTATATGGATAAGGAACTTTCTAGCACAGCCGTGGGCAAACTACGGCCGCGGGCCGCATCCGGGCTGTTTGAAATGAATAAAACTAAAAAAAAAAAAGACCGTATCCTTTTATGTAATGATGTTTACTTTGAATTTATATTAGTTCGCACAAACACTCCATCCATGCTTTTGTTCCAGCCCTCCGGTCCAGTTTAAGAACCCATTGTGGCCCTTGAGTCAAAAAGTTTGCCCACCCCTGTTCTAGCACCTTTTGTTGAAAAAGGTTATTTCTCCATTGAATTGTTTTTGCAAAAATCAGTTCTATAATATAAATTTCATACAGTAAAAATGGAAAAGGTTTTTTGTTGTATTTTGGGAAATAAGTTCTAAAAAACCTAAATGTCCTGAAAGCTTCATCTTGTCACAGTCTTTCTTGGACATGTGCCTGAACAAAATGAATAAAAAGCACATTCTCTGATTTTGTTCCACAGGTTTTTGAACTTGAATAAAGATAGCATTTGTAAAATTTTATGTTTAAGAATTACATTCTAGGTATTTAAGGTTGATGGTTGTAATCTTGTTACATGTAAGTACTCTATAATTTGAGGTGGTTGATGTCACTTGGCGATATTCTTGTAAACATGAAGAGGTAATCTCCAGAAGAACTCTGATTAAAGAAGAATTACTTCGAGAAACTATTAATGGACTTAATAAGCAGGTAGGTGATGGGCATTTGTCATTTTTGAGAGGATATTTGAAAATTTTTATATAATCAAGAGCTGGTTTTTAAAGTTATGGCATTATTTTGTAAGCTAAAATATTTTAATATGTTAAATGTCTTTTTAATTCAAATTTCTGATGACTTATTTTAAATATTGTACTTTTTTACATTAAATCATTATGTCTCAAAGTTCAGTGAAACAAAATTTTAGTATATATAATACTTGGCAAAAGTATGTTGTTTTATTTATCCAAGTAATTGTGTCTTGAATATAATTACACACGCACATGCACACGCACACACACACTTGTTCAAGTATAGAAATTTCTAAAATAAGACACAGGAAATTGTTAACAATGACTACTTCCGAGAAAACCTGGTGGTTCAAGAGGGAAGATTAAGTTTTTACTTTATACCCTTTTGGTAGTATGGAAATTTTTTTAACTATATACTTGTATGATTTTTTTTTTCTTTGCACTGTTGGAAGGCAATTAGAATACGAGTGGATCACCTTAATGCAATCATGATTGACGTTGAAAGTGAGCTTTTCAATCTCTGTGGAATTTCACCTTTAATGTGTAGTCCTTCAGAGATGCCAAGCTGAAAACCTGGAGTATTTACTAGATCCCTTCACCTTGGAAGGCTCTGATCTCCAATTATTTACTTGCCAGCACTTTGTTTCTGCTAAAAATTCTTTGTTTTTCAGCGCTTTAGCCTTCATTTTGTGCTTGGTTTCTTGGCCCCTCCTCCTCGTTTCAGTTAATAATTAGCAAATTCCTGGAAGGGAAAAGTGACACCGTATTTTTAAATTTTTTTATTGATTTCAGAGGAAAGGAGAGGGAGAGAGAGAGAGAAACATCAATGATGAGAGAGAATCATTGATTGGCTACCTCCTGCACGCCCCACACTGGGGATGGAGCCTGAAATCCGGGCATGTACCCTGACGGAGAATCGAACCATGACCTCCTGGTTCATAGGCCGATGCTCAGCCACTGAGTCATGCTGGCTGGGCAAGTGGCACAGTATTGGTTCACTTCAATTTACTTCTCTTGGGATCTTCTTCAGTCTGGCTACGTGGGTAGTTTTCTATTGCATTCAAACAGGTTTTTATATGTGTCTGTCTGTATGTGTTCCCCGTTTTCTAACTTTCTCAGTGGGACAGTTGATCTGACACAAGTAGTTTACTGGGGCCAAAAATAGAGCTTGGTATCTTCATTTTAAATCTAGGATATTAAAGGTCATGCAGTGTTGGATGTGGGTATAAAATGATCTCTTTACCTAAGTTTTTAAAAATTACTTTGAACTTTCTAGTGTTCATTTTATTTTCCAAATAATTATACATATGAAAATAAAGTTTGTTACTTCTTTGAAGATTCCTTTAAAATACATGTCTTAAGTATATTCTTACTTAGAGTTGGGCTTCCACATTTTCCTAATCTTAATGACTTTTTTAAAAACATGTATTGTAGAGGCAAATGTCTTTGTCAGAAAACAGAAGAAAAGAACTTCTCCAGAGGATCATTGTGGAGCTTGTTGAATTTATTTCTCCCAAGACCCCTAAACCTGGAGAACTTGGTGGAAGAATATCTGGGTCAGTGGCTTGGAGAGTAGCCCGAGGTGAAATGGGTCTAGAGGTATTTAATTCATTATACCATGATAATCTCACTTTCCTGCTTCTTATAGTGTGCTCTTTACTTACTGAAAAAATGCATTGACCATGACTTTTCAATTAACTTTTCAGCTTCATTATTAAAAACTGAAACCGGTGATTGATTGACATAGTCTAGTCACATACAAGAGAGTTAGCAAAACATTTTAAAATAGGATTTTTCTATTTACTTTTCATAAATTTTGAGTATAGTATAACTTTTACTGAAATATATACAGAAAAATGCACACATTGTAAGTGTACAGCTGAACAGATTTTTACAAATTGAGCACCCATGTAATCACTAACCAGAATAAGAAATAGACTTGCATACATCTGGTATTGGTTAGAAATTATTGCTGCTGGTGTGATTGCTATTATATTGTCAAACTTATTTTAAGATATCTCTTGATTAATCTTCCAAAATTAAATAATGAACAATGGAAATATAATGTCTATAATTAGAGGGTAGGTGAAAAGCTCTGTAATAAACATGAAGAAAGTACAATAGACTGTCCCTTTTCCCTTAGGGAGTTTAAAGTTGACTCACTATAAAATATTTTATTTACTTTTTAATAAATATATTCTTATAAAGTATTTTATATGAAAGTCTAAGGTGACTTAGATAATGTAATGAAAAGTGCTTGAAAGGAAAATAACCAATCACAATATCAATATGGACAATTCTAAACTAATTAAAGTTTTATATCCACTTTTCTAAATTTGCAACTCATTTCTCCAATAAAGAAATATGTCTAAAGGGAGTGAATTATCTTCAGTAACTTTGTTTGCTTGTTAATTTATCCAGAATCTTTAGCAGGCAGTTGGAAGTGTTGGCTCAGCCATAGAATTACAAGATCTAAATTCAACAAATCATTCAAATCATTGCTGATGCAGTGCAAGTTATAAGTATAAATGTAAATGAAGCCAGTTTAAAAGAGCTAATTTAATTCACAGCTGTGCTCAATTTAAAACATTGATATTATTTAGGTCTTCATTTCTTTTTATGGATGGGTGTGCTTCCTCTTGTATGACATATAAGTTGATTAAACTTTAAAAATATGAATTGGATCATATGCTCAGATTGTTTCCCCTTTTGAAAATTTTTTAAAATTTCTCTATTACTGAAGACCGTATTAGAGCCGTGGACTTAAAAATGTCATTTTCCTCTTTAGAAATAAATGTTTATTTTAAAAGTAAGTTGAAAAATGTCAGTCCTAAAAATTTTTGGAACTATACCTCGAAATAAGTTGATGATATCCTGTGATTTCTGGAAAGAATAGTTTCATGTTAATCTTAGATTAAAAGATTTCATGAAATATTAATGTCATTCTTACTCCAGATTGTTTAGTTGCATACATGGTATGTTCAGTAACATATATTTTTCTTTTCCCTTTTGCAATTAGTTGTCCTTGTAAAATATAGATACTGCTACTTTAAATTTTATTTCCATTTGGCTATGTCGATTCTGAAATATCTTTGTTGTTACATGCTTGCTTTGAAGCAAATACACTAACTTATAATACCAATATCTAAAAAGAATAAACTGCTTTTATTTTACTTTTTTGACAGTAATAGTCATAGGTTCTACTAGGGAATTATCTTATTTATACATGCAATGTTACTGTTTTGTAATTCTGACAGTGATTACAAATACACATATGTAATTATTTTTTTCTTTCCTTTTCTAAGATATATATTTTTAGTGATTGTTGTACATTCAAAGTTTTATATTGTTTAATACCTAATATCCAATGCTGAACAAAAAAAGCATATCCTGAATG
>NW_006284346.1:6473-13913 GCF_000327345.1 Myotis davidii
AAGAAAAAGGAAGCCATGCTCTTCCCCTCTGAAAATGAGAAGATTTCTAAACAGCTTCACCTTTGTTATAATATTGTGAAAGATCATTATGTTCGAGTTTCAGATAATAATCAAATCATTTCTGGATGGGAAAATGGTGTATGGAAAATGGAAAACATGAAACAGACTGTAGAAACAGACTGGAACATGGTAACTTAATGCAGGAAACTGTTTAAAATCTTTGTCGTTGTTTAAACATATTTTTCAGTTGTGCATTATGTAAAAACTGATACGTCAAAATTACTTTTAGTATTCCTTAAACTTGTAAAAGAAAATTGTGTTCCCAACATTTAATCAAGAGATCATAAGAAATTTGTGCATTTATAACAAGGAAGTGTTTTCATTAGAGGTTGAATTTAATGCTTTCATTGGGAAAAATAATCAAGTAAATGACCAATCCATGTGACTAATTTTTGCATAAATATATAAAGTATATTGTTATTTAACTTCTTCATAAGTATGTATTGATAGCCTACTAAGGTGGACTATAATGGAATATAGCATGTAGTTCAAAGTCCCAAGAGCTAACCATTTAATACACCTTCATTGCATAACAATACGAATGGTTGAACAGTAATATTAGTTATTTCTACTCTGTCTTAAAGAATAAAGAAATGGATTGCTAGGACTATTGTAGTTCCCATATGCCAACTTGTATATTGTTGTCCCATTATCTGTAACAAGTAAGAGGCTTTGCTTTTAGTCTGCCCTACCCCTTAGACAAGCACCAGAAATAAACTCAGAGTTATTCAAATGACCTCACTAGATCTAACCATGTTACTGATATATTTTCATAGGAGTTAATGAACTTATAGGGAGTTTTTAAAGTTAACATGACAAATGTTTGAATGGGAAGGGAATTGTTCACTTGTAAGACCTTGGATAGATTAAAGAGTAACAGCATCTACTATATGCTTATCATTGTTGTAGGCAGTAATCAGAGTACAGAAGGCATGCAGAGTTGAGGTCCCTGCTTTTTTTCTAATCATAAGTTTTTATTTTAAAACTTATCTTGGTGATCTTTTTATATTAAACCAAGAATAGCTTATAGCATTATTAAAATTGTAGATTTAGGAACTTCCTTCTTTAGTCAAAGAAGGGCCTATAAAATGAAATATAAAGTTTAAAATTTCAAGATAGGAATCTGTATTTGAATATGAATCTGTAATCGATTATATAGTTGATGAGGGCACTGAACAACTCCTGGGAGACTATCCTTAGCCAAAAATATTTTCTGAACAGAAAGCAGGATAGAATAGATATGTTTTTATTCAAGGACTAAACTAGTCTAGCATGCCATCTTCCTAACAGTGCGAATGGAGAAAGTAATGGTAGAGGAAACAATGCTGTGTTGCCCAAGATGTGACGTGCTGAGAAACAGGTCTGTCGTATGGCATATTTCTTCTTTAGTCACTCATTGGTTCATCAGCAAACATTTACTGAATGCCTGTTGTGCTAGGCATTGTTGTCAGCTACACAGAAAAAAAAGATGGGAGGTACGGTGTCTGCTCTCACAGTCTAACGGGAAACCGAAGCATAAACAGCCATCTTAACCATGATGAAGAGTGCTATAATAAGGATATCAACACATTGCCATGGAGACACTGAGGAGGGAGTAATTAGCTCTGGCTGTGGGAATTGGGCAAAGCTCCACAGAGCAGGCAGCATTTGAGCTGGACGCTGAAGGATGAGTAGGTGTTTGTAAGGGAAGGGAAGAGGCTGTGAGAGAGGCTGTATTGTATAAAAAGATTTAAGTAATGTAAATGAGGTGCAAAGACCATTACATGAAAAACAGGCTACTCAAGTAAAGTTTATGGCTTGATATGCTTTTATGAAGGGCATCTTTTTAGAAGTTGAATGAATCAGTTCTCAGTTATAGTATTTAGTGTCCAATGAAGAAAAATATTAGAATCTTAACTATATTGTAGAGACTAATAACTCAGAAGTAATATATTTCCACTAAAACATAATTTTCCCTCTAAATTAGCATTTTTAGTTCTGTACTAGCATGTCCCCAGTTAGGGATTCTCTAGCTCTACTAAATAGAAGAAGCCTATTTCTTTTGTTTTTTTTAATTTAACATTTTATGTGCTAATTATAGTTGATATTCAATATTATTTTATACTAGAGGCCCGGTGCACGATTTGTGCATTGGTGGGGTCCTTTGGCCTGGCAGGCGATCAGGGCCAATTGGGGCCAGTCGCCCGGGGGGAGGGACTGCGGGAAATTGGCCAGCTGCAGAAGGTTGGCTGTGGCAGATGCACTGTCCACCAGTATCACTGATCTTACTAATCTAAACAGTTGGCCCATGTGTCTTTCTCCTACAGTAGTCTATGCTCCCCTTGATGCTTGCCTCTTAACATTATATCCAAAGTGCCATGTGCAATGTCTGACAATGTGCATGTTTGCTGAATGATGCAATGAATTAATTCTTGACATAATGCCATACATCAAAAAGTGCTATAATGACTCTAGCAACAAACAGTGAAAATTTGCTCAAAAATGCTAAGTATCTAAGAATAGCCAAGGGACACAGTCTGAATAAAGACAGGATTTATTGTGGTGGTCTACACAGCCCTAAGGTGATTTAAAATGTATGCCAAATACACTCAATCATTCTTTCTTACATTCACCAAACTTTACTATAAACATTTTTTATATATCAGATACTATGATAAATATATGAATACTGAGAGTAGTACAAAAGTGAGTAGAAAAAGACAAGGTCTCTGCCCAGGTAATATTTATAATCTAGTAGGCGAGAGACAAATAATCTCTTTTCACACATATTTGTTGAAAAAAATGTTATGAAGAGGTACACAGTATAGTAAGTCAATAAAGGGAGAAATGAATCCATTTAGCTGGGACTGGAGGGAGTAGGCTTAAGCCAAGTTAATCTAACGGAAAGGAAAGGAAAGAAAGTTCTGTGGAGAGGACAGAGGCAGCTACAAGCAGAGAACAAGGGGGCAGCACAGTACAAGGCGAGACCAGAGAGGAAGACACTTGAGCTATTTCTTGCCCTGAGAGCATTTAATAATCAGGGTTTTTAAAAAGTATTTATGGCGACCGCACAGAGAACATCTTAAAAAATATATATTTTACTGATTTTTTACAGAGAGGAAGAGAGAGGGATAGAGAGTGAGAAACATCAATTCACCTGCCTCCTGCACACTCCTTACTAGGAATGTGCCCATAACCAAAGTACATGCCTTTGACCGGAATCGAACCTGGGACCCTTCAGTCCACAGGCCGACGCTTTATCCACTGAACCAAACCCGGTTAGGGCGAGAACATTTTTGAAGGGACCAGGGCAGATGCAGGGAGACTGTTTTGGGAATCTATTAACATCACTTGTTATCGCTTGCCTCCTAAAAAGTGTCCCTGACTTAGCTTTTTATATTCCTTTCAAATTCACACATCACTGAAGAATGTACCTGCTGTGTAGTACAATGCAGTGAGTCCCTGTGTTCCTGGGAGGCTACCTCTTTGAGAGAATAAAAGTCTGTTCTAAATACACAAGAGCAGGCTGCATGTTGATCTGTCCAGACTAAAACTAGTCTATATATATAAAAGCCTAAGTGACCATTACGACCAGTTGACTGAACGACCACTCGACTGATTGCTATGATGCTCACTGACCACCAGGGGGAAGACACTCAACGCAGGAGTTGCCCCCTGGTGATCAGTGCGCTCCCACAGCCAACCTCCCGCAGTCCCTCCCCTGAGCCGTCCAGGGCCGAAGGAGAGTTTCTCGTGTAAGGACAGGATGTGGAAGAGGAGGGTGTTTGGGTACACGAGAAGGAGCATGTGCATAAGCGATGAGGAGAGAAACACCTGATATCTAGGGATGAATAAGTAGTAGGGAATATGGAGCAGAATAGTGAGAAATGAGAATAGAGAGGTAAACAGTTGTCAGGTCCCAGGGACTTTGATTACCTTGCAGTAATGTAATAAGAATCCGTGAAAGTTCAGGCAAGGTAAGAATGTGATCATACTAGTGATCCAGAGGAAATTCCAGAAAATCAGAAGCATAGTATAGAGAGATTACAGTGGAGACTGATAGTGACTCATGTTTGATTTCTGTGATGAAATGGAATAACCCAAAATAAGGTTCATGAACAATACCAATTTACCAGCATTAAATTAAAATCTCGTGAAATACAGCTGCTCTGCTGGATATCGTAGGAATGTCTGCTGTACAGTGAACTTAGAGTTAATGCTAGCAGCCTGAGCAGAAGAATAACTTTGAGAGCACACTAGAGAACAACTTCAAATAGTGGAGTACACACTGAGCCTCCAGGAATCCATAGTAACCAGCAGACCAGCCTGGCATGTAGTAATTCGAAAATCTGTAAGTGAAGATCTTCTGTAGAATGTGAACTACCTAAAAAAGCTGACAGTCTTGAAACTAGTGGTTAGAGACACAACCCAAAGAGCAAAGTTTCATTTGTGTATATTGTATAACGTAGACCTTAAGTCACAGACACATAGTCTTGTTCCTGCCCACAGGTTGTGATGCGCCTGCATGTCCTTACAGATGCCAAAGAGGGGCAAGGGTGGGTCGCTTTGGGGTACTAGATAGCTTTCAGTCTGCAGGGGGGAAACTCCATGCCATCTGTAATACCACTGCTGCTGAAACGGGTAGCAGCACTCACCTCTTAGTAGTCCCATAAATTGCACAAACGAGCATATAGAACTATACATAATAATGACACCTATGAATTTAAAAAGACAACAGGCAAAAGTTGTCTGACTTCAAAAAGTTAGGAACACACAACAGTTACAAAAAAATATGCTTTGGGACCGGGATCTCAACAAAAAAAAAAATTGAATATCTGAAAGTATAATATATTCTAAATAAAGTAAAATTATTCATTCTGTTGGTATTAACACATAGGACCACATTTGGAGGTTTATGTAAATCCTATTGTTTGGTGCATTTCAAATTACCAAACTAAGTATGCATATTCTTGATAACTTCCTGGCACCTCTAAAAATGCTGAGTTAAAATAAATTGGTTAAAATGCTCCAGACAGACTGTATTATGTGAAAAAGATAATACGAAGTTTCAATATAAATAGGGTCTTTTATCTGCATATACCGTTTCTTTAGCCTGAGACCTTCTATTTGCTCACAATGTGTTTGACTGTTTAAGCATTTAAGAATTCAGTGATGATCCATTTTATCCTTTAACTGTTTAGACTCTTAAAAGCTGATGCCCTCAGGGTTGAAAATGTAAGTCTTAGAACAGGCAGTCCTCTCACATATGTTCAACAACTATTATAAACCTCCTGTGACAGTTAAAACCACAATTCTGGCCCAGAGCCACATGGTATAATGAAGACAGTTCTTGGGGTAAGCTAAAAATTTGAAATTAGGCTGACTTCAGCCTATCATACTTTATACCCACACTTTTGAGGCGACATTTAAAACTACTGAGCCCTGAAAATCTATTACATGGAAGTACTTACCAAGATATGAATTTGAATGTATTTCTGTATTAAGATTGCTTTCCCCCAGTTTTTTAGTTCTTTACAACCCTCTTTCTTCCTGTAACCCTGTTGTTTGGCTCATCTTTCCCAGATAATGTCATTACTAGCCACTTCTTTGAGGAGTAATTAAGCCATGAACAGCCAGTAGTTTAGAACAGGTGAAATTAATGACTCCCAGGAAGCATGGTGCAGGCCTGAGCCCCAGGCTCTCCTTACAAATAGCTATGAGGGGAGCTGTAGAAACACGTGAGCATTGGAGGATGTTACAGTGAGGCTGCCTTGAACTTCAGTGGGACAGTTGACAGTTACATACATGTAGGTTTGCCTTCCAGAACAATTGTTGATTATACACATACTTTAGGCCTGGCGCACGAAATTCGTGCATGGGTATGGTCCCTAGGCCTGGCCTGCGATTAGGGCCATCTTCCCCAGTTGCTGGCAGCCAGCCCCGCCCACCACTACCACCCACCACCTACCACTCACCCCCAGTTCCCCATTCACCATTGGGCGAGCTGAGCCTGTCAGTCGGGGAGAAACCGAGAGGTTGGCCGTTCCCGCCCGCTTGCTGGCCTGGCCCCCCACCACGGGTCGCCCTCTGTGTGTGTGGGGGGGGCTGTCAGGGTGGGGGCCTTGGCCTGGCACCACCTGCATCCACCACCGCCCATCCCCGGTTTCCTGTTCCCCATTGAGCGATCAGAGCCTGTTAGCTGAGGGAAGGGACTGAGAGGTTGGCCAGCAGGCCCCCATCAGGTGATCGGGGCCTTTGGGCTGGGGGCAGCTCCTGCGTTGAGTGGCTGCCCCCTGGTGGTCAGTGCGCATCATAGAGACTGGTTGTTCTGCTGTTCAGTTGACTTGCATATTACCCTTTTATTAGAGGATAGTCTGAGGAGTTCAAATCATTTTCCTTGGAGGGTGATTATTTAGTTGTTTTATAATCTCCAGCTCACTGATTTTAAAAACTTTCAAATTAAATTAACTGACATATTTGATCTGGAAGAAAAATATCCATAAATTGTCAAATTTAATAGAATATCAATAGAATGCTAGCAGTGATTTTCACTTGATGACTAAAGACATGGAGTAGGATTTTCATGCAGATGTGTTTTATATGGCCCCTGAGAAGTAGATTTGACATTTCTAAAAGAATATGTGTATATAATTTTTTTATTATTTAAATACTATTTATGAAATCCTTTTAATTCAGAACCTGTGCCCCCAGAGAGCTATGATTTGGTTAAGTTAGGTCATAGAAGTATACCAAAAATAAAATAGTTACATTTGAGTAAGGGAATATTGGTAGTTCAAGCTGAGAGAAAATTTGGGAGGACTGTGAAAGCTAAGAGTTTGGATTTAATGCAAGAGCTGGGTGCTGGCATGAAGATGAGTGTAAAGTCATGACTAGTGGTAAATGCAGTATTAATGGAGAAGGCTCCCCCCCCCACACACACACCCCATATTCATTTAAAAAATGTATAGATAATTTGGGGGGTTCTTTAGTCATAATGATTAGAGTTAGATCCTTAGGGGTTTGAGCCTGGGTGAATGCAGTTACCTGTTAAAGACCATGGCTGTGGAAGTCAGTTTTTATGTCATCAATTTGAAGAGTTAGATGAAACTATAAGAGGAGATAAGCTGGAAGCAGCCAATAATCTTGGATGCCTTAACTAGTATAGATTGAAAGTGGTAAGGGGCATTGATGGTGACGGAATGGGGAGCGAACTATTTAGGAGGCAAGCATGGATATTACCTTTTGTAAAACATTACTTAGCAGTGGCTGAGGTATTTTTATTTATTTATTTATAGAATATGGCCCATCTCACTCTAAGAAAGCTTATTTGAAAATCCAAGCTTTGAAAAGAAGACAAATTAAGAAATAATTGCATTTAAAATGATTCTTCATTTTCAGCAG
>NW_006284346.1:14172-19172 GCF_000327345.1 Myotis davidii
TATTAAAAAAAATATAACCAAAATTTGGTTAGCATGCAGCCCTTTAGGGCTATACTTGTTGGGCTACTTGTATTCAAATAATATCTTTCTAAGATACTATAGGAAAAACTGCTAATAAAAATTTTTAAATGTTAGTAGTAAAAATGTTTTCAGTGGGAAAAATTAGGTTTGTAATAACCATTTGTACATAGTACCCTGTGAAAATAAGACTTTGACTATATGTTTTCTACACTATTTCATTTTTTCTGACAGTTCCTTTTTTCCCTCCTACTTTGTAGGTGTATTTAGCCCGAAAGGAAGGATCATCTCATGGTCATATTTCCTGGAAGTTTGAGTGTGGATCAGTTGGCCTAAAACTAGATAGCATTACCATTAGAACAAGTAGTCAAACCTTTCAGACTGGAACAATACAGTGGAAACTGCGATCTGATACAGCACACGTAGAACTGTCCGGCGGTAAGCATTTGACCAGAGAATTAATCATGCAGTGTGTATTTAACACTCTGAAGAGTAATTGTACTTATTTGAGATGTAGTTTTCAGTCTTTTATACCCAAGAGTTATTCATACTATTGCAGAAAATTAATTAAAACCTGCATAACCTCATTCTAATAGAAGGGCTTATGTTTTTTATTTTGAAACAGATAGAAGAAGAATCATTTGTTTCAAAGGACACATTTCCTTCATAAAGAATCATTTGTTTTTATATTTATTTTTTAAGGGTTGATTTTTACCTACAGGTGTATAAAATGCATCCCAAAACTCTTTGTTATTTAAGTTTCCAACGCAAAGTATTATTTTTTTTCCTCCAACAGATAAAATTCCTCGCTCCTATCATGATTTTTCTGGTGCCACAGAAGTTATTTTGGAAGCAGAATTAAGCAGAGGAGATGGTGTTGTTGCTTGGCAACATACTCAGCTATTTAGACAAAGCTTAAAGGACCAAGAAGAAAATTGTTTGGAGATAATTATAAAATTCAGTGACCTTTGAGAACCTGAATATTATAGAAAAGCTGGCAATAATCAAGGACTTACCATGTTTTAGATTAGTCTGCTGGTTCAGTGCATGCTTAGCGGGCAATTTACTACTCTGCTAGCATATTTCTTTTGCTAGCTATCCATCATGTAACCCTCCTGGAAATATATCTTTGTACTATGGACCATAATTAAACCTTGAATTAAAAGCTCCCTTCCATATGTGACTGTAATTTGGAGTAAAGTCTCATTGCCCCAATATGAGATTTTAATCTAAAAAGTATAAGCATAGTTTAAAGTAAAATGAAGGTATTCATGATTAAATGCTGTTCATGATTATGATAAAAGTTTAAGCTAGTAATAGTAACTTGATATTTTATGACCAGCTATTGATTTCTTCATAAGTTAATTGAATCAGGTTTCTTAAGATTTTTAATTTTTAATAACTGTGAAAGTGTAGTATCTCATAAGTTATGCATGAAAATTTTTATGATTGTAAATATGTAGTCATTTAAGAAATAAATTGAATTATTTTGCTTTATATCTTTTTAGTGGTTACTTTGCCTAAATAAAAATCTTTAATAAGTATGCTAACAATTGAAAACAGCTTGAATAGACAAGAGTTATGAAAACATTGACTGCATAAATTTATATACATTATAAGTCCATAATATGTAGACTCATCAGAAAATGTTTTACTTTTGATTTTTCTTTTGAGTATTTTTATCTACCTCATTGAATAAACTATCTTGACTTTGAAACCATGTAACTGTATTATACAATATTTATATGCTATATCAAGAGTTGTTTGTAAGTGTTCCATATAACCTCTCCAATTAAATTTAGTGAACATTTATTAGCATGTGTGTGCAAAAGTATTGTGATTGCACTGTGAAGGAGACAGTGTAAAAAAGCCCCTGTCCCCTAAATGCCTTTGTGATGTTCTGCAAAGTTCTCAACTTTTCATACCAGAAAAGCACATTCTCAGAGATTCTCATCCTGTGCAACTCAGTAAAGCTTGTGTATACATTATAAAATACATACTACCACTCTGGAACAGAGATTTTCTATTTCCTCTGTAATTGTATTCAAACTCAGTTGAAGAGCACTTTCTTGCTAAAAAGTTTCATTTCAAGAAAAGTAGTTTGTGCATCTAAAGTTATTAATGTGGTTTAATATTAGAAAGTTTTCAGGAAATCTTGGACTCCTGAGTTAATCATAGCATTGTATGGTGGCCAAATACATGAAATTGGAGATTTGATTCTTATCTGTCTTAAAGTGTCTGGTATTAGCACATGAGTATGTTGATGATCAGGTGAACCAACCCTCTTAACCCCTTCAGAGAAACCGGAAGATCAAGCAGTTTTATAAATTTATATATATATAAGCCTAAGCGACCAGCCAACCGACTGACCAGTAGCTATGACATGCACTGACCATCAAGGGCAAGACGCTCAATGCAGGAGCAGAAACCACAGGCATGGAAACATGGAACAGAATGATAAATCGCAGAGGGGAGGGGGGAGCGTGGGAAGAGATTAATCAAAGATCTTATATGCATTCTAGAGGCCCGGTGCACGAATTCATGCACCGGTGGGGTCCCTCGGCCTGGCATGTGCCCTTTCGCAATATGGGTTCCTTTGGGGGATGTCAGAAAGCCGGTTTTGGCTTCATCCCCGCAGGCCAGGCCAAGGGACCCACGAGTGCACGAATCCATGCACTGGGCCTCTAGTATAATAAAAATGTGGGAACTCAACTGATTATACTTTATCTGTGAAAAGGATACATTATCCTTTAAGCAGGAAAAGGATGTGCTATACATTATAGAGTTGAACTGAAGAGAAAAAGTAATAGCACACTCTTAAATGTATACCATGAGAGTTTCAACCCCAATTCATGTTATTACATATTTTATTATACAGATAAGGTTGGAAATAGCATAGAAGGTGTGGGACAAAACAGTTCTCAATGTGTCAAGCTAAGGGACAGTAATCTGGTCAGGCAAAAGTAACTTAGCAAAGAAGGGCCCTTGGTGCCGACATACTCAATAAACAGGCACTGATACGAGGTTTCACTTTTTACAGCAATCATTCAGTCTGTTGTGACTGAGGAGTGGATGTAAAGCACTGAGGAAATAGGCTCCTCTCTTTTCACTGAGGAAATTCAAACCCGAAGAAGTTTCATGACCAAATCCATCCAAACAATTCAATGGATTCGTGACATAGGCAAGATTCACTTATACATCAGCTTTTCTTTCTGCTAAGCTTCAGGGTTATAGAATGATAGTCCTATTGTATGGGTTGTCGTTTTAATACATGTTTCATGAATATAGATCTTTTGATAGGTACATTCTGTTTGAGGAGGTATTGAAATTGATATTAGAACCAATGATTTTTCTAACTATAGTTAAACTGTTCTGGGAAATAAACATTGTAATTTGACAATAGATAAGATATGGGTGCTTTGTATTTGTGTAATATATTTTTAAATATATTTTTTATTGTTGATAGCATTACAGATATCTCCCCTATGGGCCTTCTTTCAGTCCCATTACCCCTTTTTTATCTTCCCCAGGGACAACTATAGTCAGGAATTTAGAGTTTATTTTATTTTTTTGAACTTTTACTATATACATACATTTAATAATAAGTAATACTGACTTGTATAATTTTAAATATATTTAACTAATATAAATAGCACATAATGTTCTACAATTTGCTTTTTTAGTCATTTTCTAAAATATGTCGATATAGACTTACCTATCTTAACTCCTGCATAGATTTCATCATTGAACAGTACCGAAATTTACTTTCCCCTTACCAACCTGATGGCTATTTGCTTTTTCTCAGTGTTTATTACAAGCAGTTATTATTACTTTTACAATCAACACTGTCTGTATTCCCCTGTGAGTAAAGGCAGATTCTCTAGGATATATTCCTAGAAATAGAATTGCTGAGTCAGGGTCTATGTACTTTTCAAAGGTATTGCCAATTGCTCTCCAAGAGGTTTAGTGCCAATTTACAGTGTTTGGCAGCTCAGTCCAATTTCTGCTTCTCTATATCCTGGCCTACACAAAATTTCACTGAACTTTATCATTGTTGCCATTATGACCGGAGTTAAATAGTATTTTGTTGCTTTACTTTGTATTTTCCTGATTACCGATGAGTTTGAATATCCTTTCACATTTATTAATCATTTGGGATCCTTATTGTGTGATTGTCCATTCCAATATTTTGCCCTCTTTTCTGTTGGGTTCTTTGTCCTTTCTCACTGATTTTTAGATCTTCATATATTTGGGACAGCAATTTGCTTCATATATTTCTCTGCATATATGATCTACTTATTAATATGTTGATGATCCTTTCTTTGTCAGAAACAACACAAAACAACAAAAAGCCATCTCCCATGCAAGATCTACTCGGGAAGATAACTTTTGATTTATAATCCCTGAAGCCAGTCTTCCTAGGTAAAGGGCTTTGTGGGAAGAAAAGGGACAAAGCAGTATCTGGTAGCAATAAAGAGTGGTGTGTTAGCTTCCTGGTGTTCTGGAAATATAAATGAATGAAATTCCATGTGTGATGGCAGCATGCTTATAATTTGGAGATGTTTCAGCTTAGGAAGAAATAAGTGCTTGAAAATGAAGGCATTCTCATGTGGAATTCTTTGGTGGAAAGAAATACTGTCATCTGAAATGTTATGTCATCCCTTGCAGATGTAAAAGACTGAAAAAAGCAAAGAGAGCCTTTGATCTTCACTTAATAAATATGGAACCATCAAAGCTCTGGTACTTCTTGTAAACCTAAATTTGAAACAGATTCCACGCTCAGGAAGAATGATGGCAGGAGAACTTTGTAAAATGGATCACGGAAGTAGTTGCATTTCAAAAAAACTCATGGTTGAAAAACATGAGAGCTATAATTTCAGTTGGATTCAACTCATCTGACAAATGAGTGTAAGCACGGAGTGGTCATGCACTCAAGCCATGCATCTTGGCCACTAAGGAAAAATATGATATTTTTATTAATA
>NW_006284346.1:20713-26208 GCF_000327345.1 Myotis davidii
CCTGAAAACACAAGATGGCATTTTAATGACTTCCCATTCAAGCCGGGAACTATGTCCTCTTCTTTTTGTTGCCCCTCATACCTAGCATAGCACCCAGAAAGAATATAGTAAGAGGTAACAAAGGACAAAGGGATAAACTGCAGAATAAAAGGAACCCATAGTGGGTCCACTGCCTCTTTAGGGAACTTCTCTTTGGGGTTATATTTAGCAGTTTTGCCCCAGGACACATTTAAAAATTTTGTACCCACTGTGCCATGGATTCTGGTATAAACTTGTGAAATGTCATTGAAGATCTGCTTCTCAACTCTTCTTTATCTTTCCCATTAGGTAGCAATCCTATATAATAAAAGCCTAACATGCTAAGTGTCCTATCGTCCATTCAACCAATCAAAGCATAATATGCTAACGATAGGCTAAGGCTGCTCAACCGCTTGCTATAATGTGCACTGACCACCAGGGGGCAGGTGCTCCAACTGGTAGGTTAGCTTGCTGCTGGGGTCTGGCCAATGGGGACTGAGCGAAATGGGCTGGACACACCCTGGAGCCCTCCCATGGTCCTTCTCTGACTGGCCAACCTCCTGCGTCCCTCCCCAGCCCTGATTATGCACCGGTGGGGTCCCTTGGCCTGGCCTGCACAATCTCGCAATCCAGGACCCCTCAGGTGATGTCGGAGAGCTGGTTTTGGCCCAATTCCGCAGGCCAGGGTGAGGAACCCCACTGGTGCACGAATTCATGCACCAGGCCTCCTGTCTCAGATAAATGGATATCTTTTCATTCTTCCTTAGGCACAGGGACTTGCTCTCTCAACCCACATTCTGGTTTCTTTTCTGATTGTATCTATCAGCATAATCCAAATTGGCTTTCCTTTGCCTTAATCATTAAGTTAAATAAGTCCTTGTATTTAAAAATAATATCTAAAGCAAATCTATGGTTGAAATAATCATTGGGACATTGGGACAGCTAGTAGCACATACCACATCTTTCATAAAACTATTTTATCATGGCCAGTTGTTATTTATCTCTGTCAGTTCTCCTTTTCTGAAGCTCCATGTTGAGTTTTCTTTCTAATTTTGTAACCATTATTTTGACATTGTTCCTGTAAATGCTGACCTGACCAATATGTAGCTTATAGATAAAGAGCATGTTTGTATAAGAATCCTAGGAACTAACTTCAGAAGATACAGACTCTGACCTTCAGTCATCCCAGCTCTAGTAGAATTGCTGACCTTCAACAGTGAAAACAGGATGACACACACCAAACCATCACTTGACTAGTTTCAAGGTCCTTATCGAGATGGACTGGGCAGGTCTGCATGTAGAGAACTTGTCAATGCCCTCCCCTTAATCTCCTTGTTCTGCTTTCCTCTCCTTCCTTATAAAAACTTCTGCCTGCACTGAAATGTGGAGATGGGCTTTGCAACAAGAGTCCCCATCTTCTCAGGTGGCCAACACTTGAATAAACCGCTTTTCTTTTTCACCAGTGCCTGTCTCACTGGCTTTCATCGGGGTAGGCAGCCAAACCTGGATTTTGGTTACAGTTTCACTGTTTCTCTTATAGAACTGAACATATCTCGTAGTTTCACTGACCGATGCAGACATAGATGATTCTCATAGTTGGACCTTGTGCTGACATTTCAGACATGCCTGAGTTCCATGTCTATAGCCATGTGAGATCAGTTTCCATGCAAATATTCCCTTGCCATTCTCCAGCACAGCCCAGTCTCCAGAATGGCAACCTTCTTGCTAACAAACCAATCTCTTGTTGAGTAGGAATCCTATTTTTAGTGTTTTGACTAGTTTTGTTATTTTGGTTTGGTTTTTGCCAAGTTTTTTAAGAGAAAGAGGTAAATGACAAGAAAAAGCAGCTCTTAGCAAATATATACTTTTTTAAATCCAAGTACCCATAACATGTCCTGAGATGATACAGATTCATTCTAATTTCCAATACTTTGCTTAGTAACATCTTAATGATGTCACCAATTCATTAAGACCATTACTGAGATACTTGATTCCTCCCCTCCTCCTCTGTCATTGCTGGATACTTCCTGGATGCCAAGTACTATAGTAGGAAGTGGGGAACCAGTCCAGCCTTTGAAGAGCTATTTAACTAACCACTCAGCATAGGACTAATACTTTTGGGGGAGTAAATATTTAAGCAAAGATTTTCATAAGACATTTTTTGTTTAGTCTAAATAAAATCAGCCAGAGTTTGTGGTACATATAGAATTAGTACTAAGATAGTTTTTAAATTTGAATCTCAAATTTATTAACTAGTCTAACTATATAGAACATCAAAGATATCATTTCCTCAGCTTGTTTCCTACTTATATGCTAAAAAATAAAACACAATCTCATTGCTTATTCCCATGTAAAATAAAGATTAAGTGACTATCATATAAGAATTGGGAAGGACTTTTGACATCTGTGGCAAATATGTTTAGCATTGCAGGGTGACAGCATCTTAAAGAGGACATAAGATTGAAATAGAACCTGGTGGCTGAGCATAGGTCTGTGGCCCTGGAGCTGCATGTAGTCTGGTTACAAGAAAGCAGAGATGTGGAGGCTCCAAATTCTAGAATTCAGAGATAAATATTAACCTGAATACAGTGGCCTCTGTGGGCTGTTTCAAAGATAATGGCAGACTGTGATTAACTCAGTATTAAGTAAAACAGGTGTAACTCCCAACCTCCTGACAAGTTGCCAACATAGGCAAAGTTTGAACCTGTTGACTGGTAAGATGCAGACAGTGTTTATTGTATAAGAAAGTAAGGTTTCAAAGATACAGTTAAATCCCAGCTTTCTGCAGTAGATGTTACACATATTATTAGTTAATAGAAGGTAAATGTGTAAGAATATAACTATAATCAATTGCTTCTTTCAAAACTAATCACTACATAGATTATGGGCGGCACCATCGGGAAGAAATTACACACACTTTGGATTCTGATAGTTCATTAAATTAGCTATTGTCATCTTAAATGGAAGGTATATCACTCCAACCCAAATTCTAACTCCTCATCTCCAAGTGTCTCCCTTTTTTCTTTTCTATTTCTATCTATATTGCCACCTTATGTCAGGAAATATTATCAATCAAGTCCTTGCTGATTATTCCTTTAAAATATTTTTATCTTCCCACCTAGTCCTTTTTAATCCCACATGATCCAAGCCTTCACCTTCCTCAACTGGTTTCTCTGCCTCTGGTATCTCCCTTTTCTAAAGTATTCCAGAAATCACTGCTAACCTGATAGGTGATCTTTCTAAAATATTCATTTCCTCAGATCAATCGCGAATTCTAACTTGCCCTTGATTCCCTACAAGCTTACTTCTTTGAACATAGTAGGTTTAAAAAAAAATGTTGAATGCCTGATGAACTAATTCATGAACTGGCTTCCAAAATTCAAAGTTTTGCTTTTGTTTTAGCTTAAACATGTGATCCACCAAAATTGAGCTTGTAAGTGTGGCACTGTAATTCTTTCAGGTTATTTTCACTTACAATTATTAAATGCATGGTGGCGTTGGAAAAGGATTGTCAACAGTGGAATAAACTAAAGAGATTACATCTTTAAATACACGTCTATCTTGTGAAATAATTTGGAGTCACAATCTAGCTTGTGCTTCATTAAAACTGGAATCATTCACAATGTGTGTTTTTAAGGTGAAGAAACTGATTTCCATAATCCTCACTTGCAAAACAGCCTCATTATTTTCTACCTCCCTGTGTATGCTCAACCCTTCTTCCAATTCTTTTGTTTTTAGACCCAGCCAACCTGCCAATCATCTGTGAGCTGCTTGTGAGCAAGACCGTCCCTAAACAAGATTGTAACGTTAGGGTTTCTGGCTACCACATATATGTTTGTAAATCAATTGAATATATTGAGCTTGTGGGATTTAATCATCACATATTGAAGAGAAGTTTTACATGAAACATTAAATGTTTGCAAGGCTTAATAAGAACTTTAGATTAACTGTATCACATAATCAAAGTGCACAAATGGAACAAAGCCTGAGAACTTCAGATTAACTGTATAGGGCAGCTCAAAATGACACATAATCAAAGTGCACAAATGGAACAAAGCCTGTGAGATGTTCGAAACAGTTCCTAAACTGATTCTGATGTATTCCCTCTCCTCCACAATCCTAACTGGTAACCATTGCTAGTCTGTACCACAGTTAGGTTTTAGAACCCTAAATATTCACTGATAGGGAAGTTTTCTTTTTCTCTCAGCTTAATTTCTGTATTAATTTTCTGTTCACCTGAAAAATGTATAACTTGCTGATCAGTGACTGCAAATGAGGGAAATAAAGTAGATTAGCCAGATCTAATATTGGATGACTCGGAATCATTAACTCCTGAATAATTGACTAGATATAATACATGTATGTCTTTGGTTCATATTCATAGCTCTTTCAGCTCTTCTGTTTGAATGCTCTAAGCTTTCTAATTGTAGTTGCCCATGTTCCAAGCAGACTGGGGAGAAATGTGGGAAATTTGCTTATGTTTTAAAGTTATTTAAAACGTGTAAGCTGCGGTAGACTCTTCTTGCCAATAAGGAACATATGATGTGATACATAAAAGGTGCAGGGACTTCCTTCGTATGCCTCAGAGTGAGGAGTTATATTGAATATCTTTTAAGAATTATTTTTACACGGGGATCATTACCTTTTTAGAGGCCTTTTCTAGTTTACTTTAGTATTACCAAAGCTGTTTTGTTATGTGAATTAGAAAAATGCCAAAAGAATGTATATTATTGTTTTGATTCTGTTTGTACCAAACAACCAAGAGCATTAAGGCAATAATTTGAGGCATGTTTTGTAGACAGGGATTTTTTTGGAAGAGTTATGTATTATCAGGGTTTTTTCTTTCTTTTTCTTTTCTTTTCTTACATTTTTTTTAGTAAATTATAGTTCTGCTGTTCATAAACATGGGCTCTAGTTTACCGATAGGCTGTGTCTCTAGTCAGTTTCAAAATATATTAGTTGACAGAGTGGAAAGATTAAGGGCTGTTAAGTAAGCCAGACCCGTTCAAATCTTGGTTCTGTTGTTTCTTAACTGGATGAGATCCCTTAACCTTTCAGGACCTCTTTTTACCTGTGTGGAAAAGGAATAATATCTTCCCTACTGAGTTGCTAGATAGCTTAGAGAGAATATACATAAAATGCAAAGCATAGGGTTGGGGACATAGGTAAGTATTTAATTAATAACTGTAATAGATTAGTAATAGATGTAGCTACAGTTGTCAGAACTTAGAAATGACACCAGGAATACAGGCCCATGGAAATGAGTTTTTTGTGGGGCAGCCTGGAAATCCCATCTTACTTAAACGCAAGGTGAACACAATTAAAAACAACAAAACAAAACACGTTTCCATTTGTAAGAGCACTAATCCCTATCATGAGGGCTCCACCCTCATGATTAAGGATCTCCCAAAGGCCCCACCTCCTAAAACCACCACAGCTGGCATTAGGGTTTCAACATATGGATTTGGGGGGGTGGG
>NW_006284346.1:26338-29409 GCF_000327345.1 Myotis davidii
GAGGGGGAGGGGGATGCAAATATTCAGACCACAGCACCCCCCTACCAGTGCACATGTATTCTGCAAGGTCTCAGAACTAGAGAGATTTCTTACTGCACTGAAGCAGAATGGTGGTGGAAAATTCCAGAAAGTCCGCATGACTTAGATTTGGGCATTTTGGTTATTAACTACATAATAGTTGACCACTGACAAACTGTTGGTCGGGTACCTCTCAAAGCACCAGGAGTCAATGCATCTTATTTCCTAAAATTCAGGAACATTCTGTGATTATCATTCTCTTTTAAAAGGCTTTTGAAAAGCGTTTTAAAAGTTAAAAAGAAAAAACAACAACACACACACGCACATGAAAGACATTGCATTTTACTTCTGAGGAGCTCCAGCACGAGGCAGAAATACATACAGACAAATGTTTAGGGTAGATGGTTCAGTTTTTTAAGAGCAGGAAGTATGGTTTTACTCCCCGCCCCCACCTCCTTTTGCATTGTCCACAGCATTTTAATAACAGAGTCCATGACTAAATAAATTGGGGTTTTGAGGTTTTCAGGATTCAGATCGTGAGTTGGTTTTATTACGTTTCTCCAAAGCATAATATATGGCTGGGTTTCTTTCCCAAAATCTAAACAAGCTAATAGGTTTGTTGAACTGTGCTCTCCTCCCAAAAAAGGAGATTCTAATTAACTCAAGCACTTTGATTCAACCTCTAAGCAATTTAAAAATGGGGGATGGTGCTACATTTGGTCTTAGTTTCTTCTAACATCCTTTGTTAGCCTCATAAAAACTCCTATGGATATGAATCTTAATAGATTTCAGTTCTGTTCTATTTTCACATTGCTGCTTGTCCTGAGGGAGTAGTATAGTTTGGTTATTGTTGGTCTGGCATGCAGCTGGAAAAAGAATGCGGAGTTTATGGGAGTAGGGGGCCTCTCTGCTTGTTGCTGCTGCCAGAAATGTGTGTCTTACAACTCCTAGGTTTGTGCAAGATATGGTATGGAGCCGTGCACCTTGATGGGTATACGTGAGCCGGCTGAGGTTGGAATTAACTTGTGTGTAACTTAGTCAATGGGGAGATAGAAAGATTACCCATATTCTGGAATGTTTTCTCCCCCTGCTCTCCTCTCACCCCTTTCAAATGACTTTCCATTCTTAGAGTTCCTTGCTTGGATTAAGACACTGTGCTTTGAGGAGTCCTCTTAACATGTCGGTCAGATAGCTTATTTGTCATCTGAGACAGCAGAGGAACCTTGGCACAGCTGAGCATGGGATGAGCCCATTTTGAGAGGGATCTTAAGTGACTGGTTCAAGGTCAGCTAGTATGTGTTACAGCTACAGCTAATCATGGACTTCCTCCTTTTCTCCAAGCCTCTTAACCTGCCCATAGTTTTGCTTCCTTCCCCACGAGACTCTGGTTGAATTATTTCAGCTTCTGTCTCACACACTCTACCAACCCCCACCTCTCCTCCTGTCTGCTTCTCCCTGAATACCTGGGATTTGTCAGGCTGCTGGTGCAACTCATTGCCATACAGCCTCTTCCCACTTTTCATGTTCTTCCTGGGCCAGTGTTCCTACCTTCACTGCTTCACCTGGCAAACCTGTGTTGGAATGTTGCAGATGTTTATCTGCAGCTCACCTTCTGTCCTGAGACCCATCTCCTCCCAGTGGAGACACTCACTTAACATCTAAATAGACCCTAGGGCAGTGATGGTGAACCTTTTGAGCTCGGCGTGTCAGCATTTTGAAAAACCCTAACTTAACTCTGGTGCCATGTCACATATAGAAATTTTTTGATATTTGCAACCACAGTAAAACAAAGATTTATATTTTTGATATTTATTTTATATATTTAAATGCCTTTAACAAAGAAAAATCAACCAAAAAATGAGTTCGTGTGTCACCTCTGACACGCGTGTCATAGGTTCGCCATCACTGCCCTAGGGGGAGCATATGATGGTGTAAAGACAGTCTCTTCAATAAATGTTGTTGGGAAAACTGGACAGGTACATGCAAAAAAATAAACAAATGAAGCTAGACCCCAACTTACACCATACACAAGAATAAACTCAAAATGGATAGAAGACTTAAATGTAAGTTGTGAAATCATAAAAATCCTATACGAAAACACAGGCTGAAAAGTCTCAGACATCTCACATACCACTGTTTTTGTAGTTAAATCTCTGAGGGCAAGGGAAACAAAGGAAAAAAATAAACAAATGGCACTACATCCAATTAAAAGAACCCATCAACAAAATGAAAAGGGATCCCACTGTATGCGAGAACATATCTGCCAATGACTCATCTGATAAGGGGTTAATATCCAAAATATACAAAGAACTCATACAATTCAACACCAGGAAGACAAACACTCCAATTAAAAAATGGGCAAATGATCTGAATAGACACTTCTCCAAAGAGGACATATAGATGGCCAATAGACATGTGAAAAAATGCTCAATGTTACACATCATCAAAGAGATGCAAATTAAAACTGCAGTGAGGGGCAGAGACCTTAATGGCGCCCCCCCAACCCCCCATCTATCTCTTGCTTCAACAGCGTTTGGAAGGAACAGACCCAGGACGCCCCTTCTTCCAGCCTCTGACCACCTTCCAATCTCTTTTCCTGCCACCACCTTCAGAGCCACCTCAGCCATCCTTAGCCTCCAAGACCAGCTAACACCATTTCCTTTACGTTAGCTCATTATTGCCAAACAACCACAAGCTCTCAAATTCATCACAATTATTCCACCAAGATGAAGGCTGCCGTCAACCTGCACCCGCGGGTCTCCCACACCTACCTCTCTCTGTGCTTCTATTTTGATCTCAGTGATGTGGGCCACTTCTTCCTTGAGTTGGCAGAGAAGAAGTGCAAGGGCACTAAACATCTCTTAGAGACGCAAAACCAGCATGGTAGTCACATTCTCTTCCAGGACATGCTGAAGCCTTCCCGGGATCAGTTTTACCCACGCAGACTCTCAACTATGTGACCTCCTGGAGAACCACTTCCGAGGTGAGCAGGTGAAACTTATCGAGAAGATGGGCAACACCTGACTCACCTCTGCAGGCTGGCGCACCCCCCC
>NW_006284346.1:48531-49030 GCF_000327345.1 Myotis davidii
TGATGGTGTAAAGACAGTCTCTTCAATAAATGTTGTTGGGAAAACTGGACAGGTACATGCAAAAAAATAAACAAATGAAGCTAGACCCCAACTTACACCATACACAAGAATAAACTCAAAATGGATAGAAGACTTAAATGTAAGTTGTGAAATCATAAAAATCCTAGAAGAAAACATAGGCTGAAAATTCTCAGACATCTCACATAGCACTGTTTTTGTAGATAAATCTCTGAGGGCAAGGGAAACAAAGGAAAAAAATAAACAAATGGCACTACATCCAATTAAAAGAAACCATCAACAAAATGAAAAGGGAACCCACTGTATGCGAGAACATATCTGCCAATGACCCATCTGATAAGGGGTTAATATCCAAAATATACAAAGAACTCATACAATTCAACACCAGGAAGACAAACACTCCAATTAAAAAATGGGCAAATGATCTGAATAGACACTTCTCCAAAGAGGACACATAGATGGTCAATAGACATGTGAACAA
>NW_006284346.1:49331-71341 GCF_000327345.1 Myotis davidii
CTGCCGTCAACCTGCACCCGCGGGTCTCCCACACCTACCTCTCTCTGTGCTTCTATTTTGATCTCAGTGATGTGGGCCACTTCTTCCTTGAGTTGGCAGAGAAGAAGTGCAAGGGCACTAAACATCTCTTAGAGACGCAAAACCAGCATGGTAGTCACATTCTCTTCCAGGACATGCTGAAGCCTTCCCGGGATCAGTTTTACCCACGCAGACTCTCAACTATGTGACCTCCTGGAGAACCACTTCCGAGGTGAGCAGGTGAAACTTATCGAGAAGATGGGCAACACCTGACTCACCTCTGCAGGCTGGCCAGCCCCCAGGCTGGGCTGGGCAAGTCTCTCTTTGAACGGCTCACCCACAAGCACCACTAGAAGCCTTAGGAACCCAGAGGCCTTTGAGGGTCCCTCTGCACTCCCCTGGTGTCTGGTTTTTGCCTGAACCTCTCCTTGAAACCCTAGGCCTTTAACACCCTGGAGCCCTCTCCCATGCATTGGACCAAATGGAAACAATAAAGCTTTTTGCAGCAAAAACAAAACAATAAAACGACAATGAGGTATCACCTCACACCTGTCAGAATGGCTACCATCAATAAATCAACCATCAACAAGTGCTGGTGAGGATGTGGAGAAAAGGGAACCCTGGTACTGCTGGTGGGAATGCAGACTGGTGCAGCCATTATGGAAAACAGTACGGAGTTTCCTGACTAAATTAAATATGGAATTGCCATTTGACACAGGGATCTCAATTCTGGGAATATATCCTAAGAATCCTGAAACATCAGTTAGAAAGAATATATGCACCCCTATGTTCATAGCAGTATTATTTACAACCAGAGGCCAGGTGCTTGGGCTTATATATATCTATATCTATATCTATATATCTATAGATATAGATATAGATATAGATATAGATATAGATAGCTAGCTAGCTAGCTAGCTAGCTAAAGATCTGGAAACCGCCCAAGTGCCCATCAGTAGATGAGTGGATAAAAAAGCTGTGATACAATTACCCAATGGAATACTACGCAGCTGTAAAAAAGAAAGAACTCTCACCCTTTACAACAGCGTGGATGGACCTTGAGATTATTAAGCTAAGTGAAATAAGCCAGTCAGAGAAAGACAAGTATCACATGATCTCACTTATATATGGAATCTAATGAACAAAAAAAGCTAACAAATATATAGGTCCAGAGACATAGAAGCATGGAACAGACTGACAGATCTCAGAGGGGAGGGAAGGAGAGTGGAGGGAACAGGAAGAGATTAGCCAAAGAACATATGTGCATATATGCTTAACCCATGGACACAGATAATAATGTGGTGAAGGTCTGGAGTGGGGTAGGGGCTGGGAGGAAGGGAAGGGGCTGGGGAGGATGAGGGACATCTGTAATAGTGTCAACAACAACAACTAAATAAATAAATAAATAAACCCTGGTGTGTGTGTGTGTGTGTGTGTGTGTGTGTGTGTGTGTGTGAGAAAGCCAAGAAATCAAGAGCCAGGAACCTGAGTCCTTTGCCTCCTCTTCTCATCCGAAACTAATTAGAGTCTAGTGCATTGAGAATTAGGCTGGCATTGTCTCCTGCTTTCATCAGTAACATTATGAGCTAAGTCATTGTGCACAGAAGTTCAAAGTTTCAGGATGGGACATGTTCATTCATTTATTAGGTATCATTAATGATGCCAAATTTGGGCCTGGGATAAGGAGAGTTATTTAGACAGATAATGCCTGGGTGTGCTGTGTTCTTTATATGCACTGGAGTATGTTAAACATTTCTTGAATAACCAGTCTCCCTAGGATATGCACACTCCTTCTTGAACAACTATACATTGCTCACCCCCACCCCTCTACTGTGGGAATCATTTGTATGTAAAGCATTACCTTTGGAAAAGAGGCCACAGAGAAAAAGCACTGATTTCCTCTGGCTTGATATAAAATAAATGGCATCTTGAATGGGGAAAATGCGTGTGCTTTAGCCAGGAAAGAACTATAAGATCAGGTTTGATTCCACCTTGCCTGAAGGGCTGAGCTAGATAAGAAAGTTTTGAGTTGTGGGGCAGGCTCCGTGTTGTGACTTGACTACCACAATTGCATAGACTCACACACTTGTCCAAGCGCATTTCCAAGGGCCTCCTCGTGTGCCTCAATCTTGCCTCTGCAATGAACATGTCTGGCCATTGCCTCTAAAGAAGAACACCACGGTGACTTGGTTTTTACTTCTCCAACGAAGATTGTCGGGAAATAAAGGTGCACCTGTTGAGGTTTGGCTTTGGGGCAAGGGTATGTTAAAGTGGAAAAGGCAAGGAGCCAGGAGCCAGTTTATGTGCCTACGAGCTGTGTGATCTGAGCCAGGTCACTCCACTTTGGTTTCCTCTCCTGTTAAACGATGGTTTTAGTGTTTTATGGCTCAAGCAGAGCACTCAGGAATTCACTGCTGGGTGATAAATATGTTTTCCCAATACAGAAAGACGGACTCTCTTACTTTAAATCCTGTTATTTTGACTCTAAGATAATACCTGCATTTTCTTAAAAACAACAACAACAGTTGTTAGATTTGAAGTACTGTTATTACTTGTTGGATTTGGAAAATTAGTGTTAAAACTCTGGTTATGGCTTTATAGACTGAGCAATTAGCCACCAGGACCCCGTGCAGATGAAAGGTATATTTTAAACTGGAGTATTTGCTTGGGGGGTGGGGGTGTCTATGAATCAGAAAGACAATGGGAACTGAAAGAGTCAAGATGATGGAAGAAACTTTCACTGAGATGGAGAATGGACTTTCACAGGGAAGAGCAGGCTGGGGAGGGTGGAGTCTGGGTGGGTGGATGTGAATCAAGTTGGAACCTGCTACTTTCCTATTCAAACCTCAAGGGACTCCCATTTCACTAAGTAAAGAGCTGAAGTCCTTTCTATAGCCTCCTGGGTCCTGTTACCACCTGGTCACTGCTGCTTCTCCACACTCACCTCCCACCTCCCTCCCTCTCACCCTGTTGCTCCAGCCTGGCCGTTCCTGGGACACACCAACACCCTGCTGCCTCCGGGCATTGGTACTCACTCCCTCATCCTGGAATTCTCACCCCCTCACCCCCACCAGGGCTCATTGCCTCACTTCCTTCAGGTTTCTACTCAAATGCCAGCTTATCAGAGGGGCCTTTCCTGAACACGACAAACAAAACAACACGCCTTCACCCACGGCCTTGGCTCCAGCATCCTTTCCGTTCCTTACCTGCCTTTATTTTTCTCAGACGCTTACCACCACCCCATGTCTGTTTGTTTATATAAACTTCAGATGCAGAGGAGATGGAATGCTTCAGCATCTAGAATTGGCTCATGGTAGATACTCAAAAAGCAGTTATTGAAGGAACAAATGAAACCAGGACATGCTGAATTAGAGTCATCTCCCTCACATCTAAGTGGAATCAAACCGTGGAATGATACAGTTTCATTATAGAAGTCTGGGCTATAGGTTGGGAATCGTCTGCATATGTAGAGCATGAGAGTGGATGAGATCAGGCAGTGAGGAGTGAAAATAGGGAAATGTCAAGGATATGTCCTGGAAAACACCAATCTTGAGGTACAGGTAAAGGAAAATGGATCTATGAAGGCTACTTAGAAGGAGTGGTGAGAAACTGAAACACAGAACCATGGGCAGAGGTATCCCCCAATACCTAGGGGGTCCCAAGGAGAGAAGGACAAACAGTGGCAAATGCTGCAGAGTGACATTGGGCCCTGGAGCAGGGTCCCTGGAATGGTGAAGGGAGAAGCCAGGCTGCGGTGAGCAGAAGACTGAATCAGAGATAAGATGGTGAGGGTAGAGGCTGGTGATGGAAGAACCGAGTTAGTTGGGTCAGTAACAAAATATTTAAATGGAGATGGCAGGTTAAATTTGTCTGTGGATGGAGGGAAACCCAGGAGGTGGAGGGAAAGATGGAGTTGAGGCTACAGCCGATCTGACCACAATCCCTGGGAAAGTCACCTCTTCTGAGGTTCAGGAGAGGGTGGTGGAGTTGACACAGACATAAGCAGTGAAGGACTTCCTGCCTGAGGCCTTTCTTGTTTGCAGGAGAGGAAGAGGTAATGCTATTAGCTGACAAGAGGGAAAAAGTAATGGGTGGATTTCCAAAGAGAATACAGCAGTCCCTCTTATCCGGGGTTTCAGGTTCCGTGGTTTCAGTTACCTGAAGTCAAGCACAGTCTGAAAATATTCAAAAGTTTAGGGCAGGCCTGAATAGCATGATGAAAACTTGCACGCTGTCCCTCATGAGCACATACGCTCCCTGACCCTTAGTCTCTTGGTAGCCAGCTCTGTATCAGATCTACTGTCCAGGTATCACAGTACTTGAGTTCAAGTAACCCTTATTTTAATTAATAATGGCCCTATAGAGCAAGAGTAGTGGTGTTGGCAATTTGGATATGCCAAAGAGAAGCTGTGAAGTGCTTTCTTTAAATGAAGAGATGAGTACGGTACAATAAGATATTTTGCGAGAGAGAGGGGAGACTACATTCATATAACTTTTATTAGAGAATCTATAATAATAAAAGCATAATATGTAAATTGACTGAACGGCCAAACAGCAGAACGACCTTTGGACGACCATGCTATGACACGCACTGGTGCCAGGCCAGCCAAGGTGGGTGTGATGCAATTGGTCGGGGGTCCTGACATTGCCCCATGATCGCCCCGCAGAGGGATGCCCAGGCCACCGGCCGGCAGGGCAATCAATGGAGGTGGGGGGGCCTCAGCAATTGCCCCACAGAGGGAGGCCCAGGTCACTCTCTGCAGGGTGATCAATCAGGGGCTCTGCGATCGATCATCCTTCAGAGGGAGGCCCAGGTCACTGGCCAGCAGGGCAATAGATTGGGGGAAGGGGGAAGTTCCACAATTGCCCCAAAGAGGGAGGCCCAGGCCACCCACCAGTGGGCTGCAGCAGGTAGGCGGGGCCTCCCTATGTGGGGCAATTGCTCACGGGGCTCCTGGACTGCGAGAGGGCACAGGCCGGGCTGAGGGACCCCCTGTCCCAGTGCATGAATTTCGTGCACCGGGCCTCTAGTATTGTTATAACTATTCTGTTTTATTACTAGTGATTGTAGTTCATCTCTTACAGAGCCCAATTTCCATACTAAATTTTATTATAGGTAGTTAAGTATAGAAAAAACATAGAGTATATACAGGGGGGTACTATCTGTGGTTTCAGCCACCTAGTAGGCGTCTTGGAATATTTTCTCCATAGATAAGGGGGGACTGCTATATCAAGTTTGAAATCACAGCTCTGGGGACTGGGGTGACTTGCTGCCTAGGAAAATCTGCCTAGGGTATGCAGAGATGGCTAAAGCAGCTATGACTGGAGGCTGTGATTCTTGTAGCTGCACCAGTGTTTTGAGTTGATGCCTGCCAATTTTCACGTGCCCGGGAATCACCAGGAAATCTTGTTAAAGTGCAGATTCTGACTCAGTGGACCTGGGGAGGGCTGAGGTCCTGCAATCCCCACAAGCTCCCAGGTGATGCTGGTGCTGAGGCTCTTTGAGCAGAAAGGTGGTTTTGCACACAATAGCCCTGGGGGCGGAGTGGAGCTGGTGGAAAGTGAAAGGGTGGGGGGAGCGGGAGCCAGGACTGGGTATTGCCAGGTGGGTTCACTAGAAGGAAAACGGGGACAGGGGAGTTGAGGAGGTTAAAAGGAGCCATTGAAGCAAGGAGGGAGCTATTGGTCTGATGAGGGTGGAGAAGGACTTGAAGATGGAAGAAGGCATCTGATGGGGTGGAAGTAAAGAAGGTAGGTCTGAGTTATCAGATATGCTTGGCAAGACATCAAAAACAACCGATGCAGTTTCTAGAGGCTGAGATAGAAATGCAGCTACAATTATACCTAAAACATTGAAGGAAAAATACTGCCCACCATCAGTTTATAGTACTTTCTAAACACACAAAAGTTAAACTGAGTGCATTAAAATTCCTATCCTCTCTCTTTTTAATTTTAAATCCCCCTTTCCCCCCCTTGCTATCTTTGCTCTGGATTTTAAATTTCTACTGGGCAGAAATTTTACTTTGAGATTAGCATTTATACAGTCCTACATTGCACAGGGAGCTTGGCTGATTAATATATTCAAGCACTTTTCTTCTGGGCATGGATATGGACTTAAATGATCCGTGAATCTAATAATTCTCTATCAGGAAACCCTTTGACCGTCATCTTTCTTAGTAAAATGGGGTAATTCTATTATTTAAAAGTTTATTTTTCTTTTGAATAAGGCATCACTCACTTTCTTAGAAACACCATTCTGATCAGTAAAAGACTGAAATAATGTGGCAAGCCCATAGTCTTAAGTATTACACTGTCCAATTATACTGTTTTTATAACAAGAATCTTTTGTATTTAAATAAATCATTATTAGCAATCTTTAGGGCAAGGTACTACATTGCATGTCGGGAATACGAAGAGGCATGAGGTAGGGTCCCTTCTCTATGCTCAATGTAGAGACCAAGATACATATGTGTAGAAGTCATACCAACATCAGCAGGCAGTATGGTCATTAAGTACTGGAATGAATGAAATAGAGTTCATACTAAAGGAACCTTGAAAGGAAAAGTAAATACAGGTAATTAAAAGCAAAGAGTAGTTACTAGCCAGGCGGGCGAGGCTCAGTTGGTTGGGTGTCCTCCTAAGCTCCAAGAGGTTGCCAGTTGGATGCCTGGTCAGGGCACATGCCTGGGTTTTGGACATGATCCCAGTAGAGGGTGTGCAGGAAGCAGCCGATCAGTGTTTCTATCTCTCTCTCCCTCTCCCTTCTTCTCTCTCTAAAAGTCAATAAAAACATATTTCAAAATAAAGTAGTTACCAGATATTTTGGGCTTAGGATTAATTTGAAGGCAGGATTTCCAATTAGTATTAGTCCTAACTCAGCCTTGAGTGCTATTGTTTTTTTCAAAACCTGAAATCAATAATATTAGCAGTTGTTAGTTACCAACCAACACTAAAAGGGAACAATTAAATCACTGCTTCAAAATCATTTATCCTAAGCTATTCAGACATACAAAAAGGCATAAAGAATAATAAAACTAATACAAAATAACGATCCTTTCATGCGCGTCAATCTTCAGCCTCAGTAAATGTTTGTTGAATGAGTAAATGATTCTCATTTATTATTAAATGCCTTGTCTCTCCATATTTATAGTACCCTTGGGACCAAGGACAATGTTTTAAATTTGTCTTCCTCTCCATGGTGCCTAAATAATGATGGTTATGTGATTAGTGTTCGATAGCTACTTGGCCTAGTCTCCCTATGTTTGTAGCTATCTTTAAACTTTAACCCTAACTCATAGGTGTTTTTAACTCTAACCCAGCGGTTCTCAACCTGCGGGTCACGACCCCTTTGGCGGTAGAACGACCCTTTCTCAGGGGTCGCCTAAGACCATCCTGCATATCAGATATTTACATTATGATTCATAACAGTAGCAACATTACAGTTATGAAGTAGCAATTAAAATAATTTTATGGTTAGGGGTCACAACATGAGGAAATGTATTTAAAGGGCCAGAAGGTTGAGAACCACTGCTCTAACCCAATACACAGCCTCATTGAAATTATTTGAATTGTGACACATTGGTGAAAGCACACCTCTGCAACACTAAATTGAGAGAGGCAGAAAATCATTTAAACTATAGCTTTTATTTAACCTTATTATAACCATAACTCATTTTATTTCACTTCCCTTTATTGTGTTTCACAGATGTGTTTTTTACAAATTGAAGGCAAGGACTCTTCATCAACAAAAGAATTTCAACTCACTTTATTGCGGTGGTCTGGGGCCGAACCCACAGTATCTTTAAGGTATGGCTGTCCATCCTAACATTCTTTATTACACATTCTAATTTTCATGTCTGGATTAAAAATAGGGACTTGTGTAAAGCCTGATTTCTAATTAAAGTGAGAATTAGTCAAAAGCTCATATAGCAAAAATGGTTAAGCATGGATTTTTCTTATAAGAACTCAGCTTCAATTTTAAGTCCTTCTGTGACTACCAGAAATTCCACAAAATCCCAGAAATTATTTCTACGCCATCATGTGCATTTATTTTCTGCTTCTTCCTCTAGTTCACTGTTTCCATGTGGAGTTAAAGGAACACTTGCATTGGAATTGTCTGGGGTGCTTGTTGTAGATTCCTGATCCTCCCGCCTCAAGTCTTATTATCCCAACCAGGGAAGTGGGGGTGGCAGCTTGGCACCCATATCTTTCAGCTCTCCAGAAGCTTCTTAACCCAGTGGGGTGCTCCAGGCTTACTCCCTCTCCCCTCTGTGCGGGCTGTGTGCACCCTCCTGTTGTAGTTCAGTCTTGACTGTTGTTCAGAAAATCAATGGGAGGGGTTGACACTGGGGCTGATTGGTAGGAAGAACAGGCCGCAAGTTACAATGGAGGAGTGACCCCACAGTGTCTGCCCCTGGGGTGGTGCTCTGGCGTGGTCTGAAGTTGGCCAATGGGTGAGCTGGCTCTGGAGCCTCCCAGGAGGTACAGAACAAGATCAGTTGCTCATTGTGCCCTGCCCGGGGTCACCCAGCATGAGCTACAAATCTATCTGCAGTTGCCTGCTACTTGTGTCCCAGGCTCTTCTTAAAGAAGCTAAGTTTGAATAATTGTGACCGCTGTTGTCTTAACTCTCGTTCTCTTGTTCAACTCTCCCTCTCACATATCTTTATATTTCCGTTCCTATTTTTCATCTTCCAGTGATCCCTTCCATATCCTACCCCTGCTCCCAACTCTGGCACTTCCCTAAAAGGTCTTTTCTCTCTTCATTCCCCCATGATCCATTGGCCAGTCTGGAAACTGAGTAGACAGATGGAAAATGTCAGTAGAATTGAGGCCCAACAATAAAGGTACAACCGTGTGGCTGCTAGTCTTTGTTGTTACAATCTCCAAAAGGTTTTTTGTACTAGAGATAACAACTCTCCAAACATAGCTGTTGACATGAAAATAGAATTATAGCAAGTTCCTGGAGGCTATGGCACTGATATTTTTCTTTTTTACTCTTGATTTTCCTACAATTTAAGTTTATTGGCATACAATTTTGTGACTTGTTTTAAGCTGATGATTAAAATTTAACATAAAAATCAGTCAAGGGGTAAAATGGGGAGTTTCAGAAATGAAAACATATCTATACAATAGACGTTCATGTGGAGGCCTTTAGGGAATAGAGAAAATCTAGACGGCGCTTCCTCAGAAGTGAAATGAATGATTAGCTCACTCGGGGCCCGAACTGCCCTAAGCACTGAGGTATTTCTTTTGCGGGGACTCCAGGCTCAGCTCTCTCCAGTGGAAAGAGAAGTTGGATGATGAAATTAGTTTCCCAGAAACATGACTTTTCCCCACCATGACCTTTGATGAGGACATGCTAATAAAAGAGCAAAATACCAAAATAGTTTTGTTTTGTTTTTACAGCAAAAGTCATTTTTGACATTACCGAAACCATCCACAAAATGCATCTCTAGTCACATGTCTCTCTCTCTCTCTCCTAATTTTAAACTGGAATATTTGATTGTTGGGTCCTACTGGTAAACAATAGGGCTCTCATTCAGTGCTGTTGAAGGAAGCCTGGCTCTGTTCATTCTTTCAAAAGCCAACAGTGTGGGCAAAATATGAAATGTTTGGTATCAAGTGACAAAAAAGAAGGTTCCCTGAATCTGTGAAGGGGAGAAGGCAACTCATTCCTCATGTTCTCGAATTAGAACTCTTGCATTTGAATAATGAGAAGAGTAAAAAAAAAAAATAAATCATAGAACTATTTAGCTAGATGGGAGTATCGAATCCAAATTAAGATGAAGGACTTGAGACCCAGAGAAATTAATACTTGGAAGCGAATGGTTTTACAAAGAAAAGCTGTAAAATTGAGGCCAGGGAGTTAAAAACAGCTGTGAAAAACATCATTGGAGGTTAGTTCTTGCAGACAGCTGAACAAACAAGAAATATAATGTGAAAAAGTGAAGGTGGGAGATAGTGCAGTATATACATTTCCTGAGAGAAATTCATGACCAAGGTAATGGCAAAAACACTTCTTGATGTTACCACGCTTTATTAGCACGTCTCCATAATCAGGTGAGGCAATCATTGTGTGAGACTCTGGGCTGGGTCAGCTCAGCTATTATGGAGATTACTTCCCCACCAGTAATATAAGAAAGCAGTGAATTTATGGATGATGTGTTCAGGGAGACAGATTTTTAAATGACAGCCTATAAATGGTGGTTGTCTGGGCTGAATATTAGAATCACTGGGAATTTTTTTGTTCCTAGAACTCTATTAGCAATCACTCTTTATTCATCCTATTATTCCTCATCAGCATATTCATCAGAAGGAATCGTCTCATTTTACAGGTATGAGAATTAAAGAACAAAATAGAAGCAGAGGATCAATAGTAACATATCCTCTGTTAAGCTTCTGAGGCCTCAGTTCATTGTTTAACCAGAGGTCCCATAATCCCCAATAAATTTAAGGCTAATACTATAAAGGAGTCATTACTTGTTAGTAAGAGGGAGGCAATAATAATCCTGACTATCTTTATTTCATTTCTAGTAGTGAAATAATTTATTGTGATGAGCAAGTGAGTTTAGTGTCTAAGACTTGGTCTCTGATTTCCTTTTCTGTGAGAATGAGATAATAGTAATATGAGAGCAAATAAAATAGGAAACTCCAAATGTAATCATGATGCTTCACTGCTTAAAAATCCTTCATTGGCTCTCCATGGACTGTTTTAGGACCAAAGATAAAATCCCTAACATGACCCAGTATGCCCTGCTTGACCACAGTTGTCTTCTCACTTCCCATGATCCAACCTGCCTGGGTGTTTCATGCAACTATTGCTAGTCTTGACTGTTAATTCATATTCCACCTCAGAGCTCAACTTATTTATTTATTTTTTTAAGGAAAACCTTCCCCGACCTCATTTTGTTTTCTCCCGACTAATCACAGTTATTTAAATAACTAGTTATTTAATGTTTCTCACAAACTTTCATAGAGGCATGTTCTGTGCCTCTAGTATACGCCTATATCTGAAGCACCTGGTGTACCATCTGCACATACTAGGTCCTTAAATATTTGTGGCACAAAGTAACAGCTGATTTAAATACTTGGTACATAGTGAGTAATCAGTATTGACAGCTATATTAATTTTGAATTTGCTTTCCTTTCCCTCTGTTGTTTAATTTGCCTTATCATCAATTGTTTGGGATTACAAGATGTATGCCCAGCATTGGGGATGAAACCTGGAGTATGGAGGACTGGTAGTGTGCTACACTGCAAGCAATAGAAGCTAGATACATATCCATAATCTTTACTGATGATGGTAGCAAAGTTGCTTGGCCCATAAAGGTTTAGAACCCTGACCTTGGACCTATGACTAATATAAACGAGGCTAGCTCTCAGGGCACATCATCATAGCTGAATACATTAACTGTGGTGATACTACATTATCTATCTGTTTTAGAAATTCATAAAACTTTGTTTAGTTTAAATATTTATCATAAATGATTTGTTCTGATATAGACATCTTTAGCTTTTTTAGAAAGCTAAAAATTTTCACTCCTGGTTCTGTCAGAAGAAGCTGAAGGGTGTTCGTCAGAGCTAAGATAGCTTTAATAATATTTATATTATATAACATTACTTAATAATTATCTTTAATATAAGTTAATAATTATATAAAATTATATTTAATAATCTTTATATTATATAATATTATTAACTCCACAAGTAGTGATGTTCACTGTTCTATCTCCCTTGGAGTGGTCTCTAAAACAACTTGCTGGGTAGTAAAATTATAGAATTAAAAAGGAGATTAAAATGACAAACTTTGGAGTTGTGTAAAAACACTGGGTTCATACCTCACTTTTGCTACTTATAGCAATGGGACCTTGGGAAGATCAACCATTTTGACCTCAGTTTTCTTTTCTGGGAAATGCAATTTAAAATTAATAACACCATGTTGCTCAGTGAATCCCTTTTGTATTACTGAAAATAACAACATGAATATCCTTCTATAGTAGGGTTCTTGATAGTGTTGGGAGGGAAGGATTTTGTCTTTCTGGGGATAAAATGTCTGGACACATTTTTGTCACAGTGCGGGTGGGTAGGTGAGTGGGTGGGGAGAGGTGGTATGCAAATGGTTTCTCGTAGGGTGGGCCAGGAATACTGCTAAACATCCCACAATGCATAGGACAGGTCTTTAGATAGTTACCCACCCCAAAAAGTCAATAGTGTTTCTGGTTGTGCGCCTATTTATAGCAGCATAGTTAAACCATCACTACAATCATTAAATGAATGAGATATACCTATGGACAGACACAGAAAGATTTCCAGGAGATATATTTAAAGTAAAGCAACTCACAGAGACATAGTAAAATGATCCCATTAATGGCTGACCTCGTGTGTGTGTGTGTGTGTGTGTGTGTATTCCCACATACATATAAAAGGTCTAGAAGAACAAATACCAGCCTGTTAATCAGCGACATTTATGGGGAAAAGACATGTTAAAGAATGTTTGCATTGCTTACTAGGCACACTTTTTATTGGTTTTTTACAGCCAGAAGGTAGTATTACATTTAAAGTTTAGAAAACTTCTGCAAATAAATTCTTAACTCACAGAGTTCTTGTGAGTATTAAAGTAAACAATGCAAGCAAGGTGTTAGCACAGTGCCAATACGTAGTAAGTGCACTAAAAAAGTTATCGCTATTGCTTGTTATTAGGAAAATTGCACGTTTTTCCTTCTTGAAAGTTAGTTCAGGAAATGAAGATATGCAGGCAAATGGAGTAATTAAAAGTTTTCATTAATGATTTTGCGGAGTTTAGGTATGACAGCATTCTTTTTTTTTATCACTTAAGTTTCATGTTGCGTTTTAAACATTCTCTCGTCCTTATTTTTGTCAAATGTTACTAATACCGCATTTTTAAAAGTAAACTTTTAAATTGAAACCTAATATTCGTACAGAAAAGTGTAAAAATTCAAAAGTATAGAGCTGGATGAAGTTTCAAAACAAATATAACTGTGCATTCACCACCTGCTTCAAAAAAATAGAAATGATTAGCACCCAGAATCTTCCTTCTAACCACATCCTAACTCCTAGCATCATAGACTAGTTTTGCCTATTTCTAAATTGTGCATAAAGGGAATCATACAGTATTTATTCTTTTCTGTTTGATGTTTTCATCTTAACATTATTTTTGTAAAATTCATACATGCTGGGTGTAGCAGAACATTCATTTTTTGTTGCTTAGCAGTATTCCACTCTTTGCATATACAATACATGTCTATCATTGATGGGCCTTTGGATTGCCTGTGGCTAGGCTATGACAATAGTGCTGCCATGTACACTCCTGTGCATGGTTTTTGGTACATGACACTTTGTTTTCTGTATTGTATTCTGTTTTTGATGAGTGGTGACAACTCTTGAAGTAGTAAATTATTCACTCATCTCAAAATCTTTTTTGAGAGCCTGATTGCTGGGGATATATATGAATGGCCAAGTCTCTTCTATGACAGCCTGTATTCTAACAGAGTGGGGTGGTACATTTCTCCAACTGAGGAATCTACATTGACACATCATACTCATCCAAAGTCCATAGTTTACATTACAATTCACTCTTTTTAAAAATATATATTTTTTATTATTGATTTCAGAGAGGAAGGGAGAGAGAAAGAGAGATAGAAACATCCATGGTGAGACTGATCAGCTGCCTCCTGCATGCCCCACACCAGGGATTGAGCCCACCACCTGGGCATGTGCCCTGACTGGGAATCAAACCGTGACCTCCTGGTTCATGGGTTGCTGCTCAACCACTGCGCCACACCTGCGGGGCTATTGTTTCCTTTTTAAAAATATATGTTTTTGCATATTTATGAAAGAAATAGAAAGATATTCACCAAATTGTTAATAGTAATTACCTGAGTGGTGAAATTGCGGGTCATTTTGTTCTTTGTTTTATATTTATGTATACTCCCTAAACTTGTAAAATAAGCCTGTTGTAATAACAGAAATAATATAAAAAGTGGCAGTATTTCTCAAAGTCTTTACATTAAAATATAACTTCCAAGGACATTAATAGATATTCCTGAAAATAGTTTTAAAAATCAACAAATTTGATTTGTTTATTGCAGGATTGCTCAAAGACTTCAAAATGCTAATGTGTTTTATGAACCCTTTATGCATGGGCGCTATGCAATAGTCTGCATGGTTTCTGGAACTTATAATTTTCCAAAATACCCACTTATACCTCAAGAAATTAATATACTAAGAAACATCATTTGCAAAATGCTGGAATGGGAGATGCCAAAATGTAATACATAAAAATAAATTACAAAAAGACAAATAATCCTTATAATAGATGTCTTTGAACAAGTCCTACCTAAGTGACTGAAAACTTTGAGAACTTTTTATGCTGCTTTAAGTATCTTCTGTGAATTTTTAGTTCCCCAAAGTGTGAATCCAGAAGTCCAATCCCATGGTACTTGGGTGTTTTTCCTCTTACATTTGAAAATTGGCTCTCTGAGAGTCTTCTATCATTATAGCACTGGATTTAGGGTGTAAGGCTTGCAAGCATTTGGATAGAGAGATGTCACAGGACGCACAGGATTTTTTTAGTGGGGTTTTATTGAAGATCCTTTGTCCCCTAAAATCAACCTATTTCTTTTTTTAAAAATATATTTTTATTGATTCCAGAGAGGAAGGAAGAGGGAGAGAGAGACAGAAACATCAATGAAGAGAGAATGTCATTGATTGGTTGCCTCCTGCATGCCCCCCACTGAGGATCGAGCCCACAACTTAGGCATGTGCCCTTGACCAGAATCGAACCTGGGACCCTTCACCGAACCAAACCAGCCAGGGCGAGCAACCTATTTCTTAATGAGGTAGACAAAGCGGATTCGGGTTGGTTTCAAAGAGAACTTCTTGTTAGTCATACAAATAGTAGATGCATGTCATCATAGTTCAACAATAAAATTTAACCCCCAAAGGTTTTTGCTGAGGGCCAGAATTATTCACCGTATTGCCAAGTTTCTAGCGCATCGCCAAATATGCTATATTGCCAAGTATGTTAGCCAACTTGTCAGTGTGACAAATGGGTGAGGTTTGGAGTAAGAGAAACTTGGCTTTGAATTTCAATTCCACCAAGCACTCAGCTTGCGACTTTCGGAGTTTTCATTTCCTTGACTGTGGCATAAGAATGATAATCTCTCTCTGAGGGTTTTTGAAAGTGAAGCTAGTAGGTATGAAGGTGCCTGTCTGGTAACTATCACAAACAGGTAGCAGGGTTCCCAGTAAAGGAGGTTTTTCTTCTTCATGAAATGAAGAGTAAGCAATGGGAAGGCTACAGTTGATCTGCTTCCATAGCACAATGTGTTTACTTTCTCTACTCAAGTTTCACAGGCTTGGGTGCATTTGTTACCTCTGTCTGCCTATACTTCCCCCCTTCTTTCTCTTGCTACCACAATCTCTCTTCTTCTTCCCCTCCTCATATCATCCTGATTTTCATTCCTAAAGAGAGAGAGTGCTTCAACCAACTCTTGATAATCTGTTAACTGATAAAGATTAAGATACTTGCTGCTCTCTGGTATTCAGCCGAGAACACTGGGAAAAACCAAGTGTCAGTACCATCATGGGAGGTGGGTGAGATGTTTCACTGTGAGGAACTTCTTGATATGCCTCAAATTCATCCCACGAGCAATTATTTATTGAACTCCTATGTGCCAGGTGCTTTCTAGGATCAGTTAACACTCTATGGCAGCCGTGGGCAAACTATGGCCCATTTGAAATGAATAAAACTAAAAAAAAAAAGACTGTACCCTTTTATGTAATGATGTTTACTTTGAATTTATATTAGTTCACACAGACACTCCATCCATGCTTTTGTTCCGGCCCTCCGGTCCAGTTTAAGAGCCCATTGTGGCCCTCGAGTCAAAAAGTTTGCCCACCCCTGCTCTATGGTGCACCACTTACTGAACAGGCTGGTCTTGTTCTTTTACTTTTCTCAAAGTAAAAGAGAAAAGTAGACCTAATGTTCCTTGAAGAGTCAGCATTCTTGGGCCTTCTTTTGACAATCAGACAGCACTTTCGAAGTAAAGGAGAAAGGTTATAGACAAAGATCTTGGCTAGTATTATGTAAGATATCTGGGCTAATCTGGGAGTACCTATTCTTAAAATAGGAACAGTTGTATTTTTTGTTGCTTTTAATTGACAACAGTAAAAGACGGTACCTTTTCAAAGTTCTATTTTTTAATTATCACCTTAGATAACTTGCAGGTACCTTTTTGGTTCTGTTCCAAAAACTGCTCTAATCTGAAGGCTTTACCTCTTAGATGATCCTTTTAGTAAATATTTTCACACTTCCTTGGCTTCCTCTATCCCCATTAAAATTTTTAATATGCTGCAGAGTGAAAATAACTTGGCAACTCAAGCTTTAGAGTTCCCAGATCTTCCGAAATGGAACAAGTTTAGTTAGGAAAGTAGCCACTATCTTATTTCTTCAGATCTGAGTCTCATAAACCTACTGAGTAACTGAATCAGATCTGGCCAATTAGAAACTTCAAATACAATTTAGCAATCCACATACTAGAATCTATTGGTGAAGGTTAGGTGACTGATGGCATCTAATGTCCCCCCAAGTTGGGTTTTCTTATAACAAAATGCTTCTTCAAAAGAATAATATTAGGCCCTTTCAAAGGTCAAGAACAGCCTTTTTAACTAAGGCATATGCTAATTATATTCTCCAGGATGTGTAATTCAGTCTAGTTAAAAGCCCTCCCAGAGAGCATGCTAGCCCTCTGTCTACCACGTGAGGATACAGTCAGAAGGAGGCGGTCTGCAACCTAAAAGAGGGCCCTTACCAGACCTGAGCCACGCTGGCACCCTGATGTCAGACGTGTGGCCTCTAGAATCATGAGAAATAAATGTCTGTTGTTTATTTGAAAAAAGAGCCCCGGGTTCTTGCTGATCTATATAATCTAAAATAAGTGAAACATCCCTTCTACCGGGACAAGTCACTAGAGTCATTACCAGAGGCTCCTCCTAGCTTGCTTGGCCAATCAAAACAAACTTCTCTAAAACTAAAAAGGTAAAACAAAACATCCCAAACTTATTATAGGTAGAACATGAAGACCTTTAGCCGTTGTTTCCCTAGTGGTGATAATACGTAGAACTGTGGTGGACATTGATGTCTTCAGTCATTCATAAACACCTGTTACCTTTGGTGCTTACGTAACTTTTTTAAAGTAAAATTATACTTACAAAATATTTAGAGCAATTAAATAGTCACAAAAATCAGAGTTCATAATTTGTTATAATAAACTCCGTGTTTCAGGTACTCTCAACACATTCCATAGAAATACCCAACTCTCAAGAGTAGCTTTCTTTCCTATCATGAGGTCACTTGTAAAAAATATATAACCAATGAAATTACATTGAAAACATTTAATAGTCATTACCTGGACAACCATTCATTGCGCTAACGAGAGGCTAGTTTTTCTTTTTGTTCTTAGCCTAGCAACTTCGTATTTATTAAGGATCCTTAAAAATTAACACAGTGAGAGGGAGAGGTAAAATTGTAGACATTGAATTTTATTTATTTATTTATTATTTCATTTATTTATTTTTATTGTGTAAAGTTTCACATATGTCTCCTTTTCCCCAATTGACACTCTCCCCCAGCCATTCCCACACCAGGCAAGACCCCACCACCCTATGTCTGTGTCCATTGGTTATGCTAATATGCATGCATACAAGTCCTTTAGTTGCTCTCTAACCATCCCCCTGCCCCCGCCCCCCGCCATCACCACCATTTGTCTCTGGATCTAGTCTTATTCATCAAATTATGTTGATGATTATATCCCACATATGAGTGAGATCATGTGATATTTATTTTTCTCTGACTGGCTTATTTCACTTAGCATAATGCTCTCCAGTTTCATCCATGCTGTTGCAAATGGTAAAAGTTCCTTCTTTTTTATAGCGGCATAGTATTCCATTGTGTAGATGTACCACAGTTTTCTAATCCACTCATCTGCTGATGGGCACTTAGGCTATTTCCAAATCTTAGCTATGGTGAATTGTGCTGCTATGAACATAGGGGTGCATATATCCTTTCTGATTGGTGTTTCTGGCTTCTTGGGATATAGTCCCAGAAATGGGATTACTGGGTCAAATGGGAGTTGCATTCTTAGTTTTTTGAGGAAAACTCCATACTGTCTTCCACAGTGGCTGCACCAGTCTGCATTCCCACCAGCAGTGCACGAGGGTTCCTTTTCCTCGCATCCTCTCCACCAGCATTCATCGTTTGTTGATTTGTTGATGATAGCCATTCTGACAGGTGTGAGATGGTACTGCATTCTGGTTTTGATTTGCATGTCTCAGATGATTAGTGACTTTGAGCATGTTTTCTTATGTCTCTTGGACTAAAGATATTGCTACAATGTATGTCTGCTATTTAGCTGCCTATGAAGTCTTGTAGGATTTTTATGGTTTCCCATCTTACTTTTAAGGCCATTAGCCATTTGGAGTTTGTTTTTTTGTATGGTGTAAGTTGGTGATCTAGTTTCATTTTTTTTTTTTGCATGTATCTGTCCAAATTTCCCATCACCATTTTTTAAAGAGACTGTTTTGACTCCACTGTATGCTTTTGCCTCCTTTGTCAAATATTAATTGAGCATAATGGCTTGGGTCATATTCTGGGTTCTCTGTTCTGTTCCATTGGTCTTTATAGACATTGAATTTTAAATTCAAATGTTATTTTATTTTTAAATGCTCACTAAATTAAAGATTAGTTTCCTAGGCCCCAAGTGAATCTCAGTGTTGGAACAAAAAACATGATTTGACTGAAAACTCTATTGAAACTTTGCTAGGTACCTATAAGTATAGTTTTGAGATACACTTGTTAGATAATTTCTTTTTATTGACTAAATTACCTATTTCATATAAAGTTCAATGATAGGAGTGACTCATCAGGTAAACCATTTATTAAATAGCAAATGAATAAATATAAACTTTTTTTTTGGCTTATAAGATTAGCTCAAAACTACATAAGTCAAGGTGTGAAGTTAAGGCAGAAACCTAATTTTATCACGTTTTTAAATTCCTAGGTCCAAGTACCCAACACATAGTAGCACACTAAATAGTTTTTTTTTTATTGCTAAAATAAGGAAACGTTAGGCCTAAAAAATAAAAATTCTAAAGTTGTTAGATAAGCGCCCCTGAAAGCTACTCAAAAAGCTTAATTAAATAGAGGCCTTTATTTTTACAGTTCATAGAATTGATTTTGATTTTTGTAATTTTCATTTTGGCTGGTGTTGGTGTGGGGTGAAAATTATCTTTAAATATAGTATACACCTATGAATAAAGTCGTGTTCCAAACAAGACAAACCTGATCTAGAAGCTTTTTAATGTGGCAATTATTGCTATAATTACTGTGTAAATAAAAATTATCTGACAAAACCCCAGAAGGGAAAGCTGTGCTTAAGATGAGTACAACCAATTTTATCACGTACTAGTTTATGTTCAGTTTGTTGCATACAGTTGAAAACACTGACATGTCTTCAGAAACTGAGATACTTTTTTTTGGTGGGAATATAATATTTATAGGGGTGATCAAAAGTAGGTTCACAGTTGTAATACAAATAATTAATGCCATAATTACTAATAACACAAGAATAAACTCTGTGTTTCAGGTATTCACAACTATAAACTTTCTTTTGCTTACCCCTGTATTAGTTGCAAAGAAAAATAATGAGAAACCTGGGAAATTTCACCTTAAGAGTTAGTTTTGATCTAGATTCCTTCTCCCATTTGTCACAAATCTCTACTTTAAACTGGTGATCTGTACACACATATAGTCAACAACTTTTATTTGTCACTCTTTCAGTCGGTATTTTAATAAGAATAAAACCAGGTACATTTACTAGCATTGCCTTCTATTTAGAACGCTAATAGACTCAATGCCTCACCTATGAGGCAAGTGAAAAGATAACCATGATTTTCATTAATTAACCTTTTGACTTTGAATATTTTTATTCATTTCAAAATCTGAGGCTGAAGAGCTTAGAAAAATGAAGTTTACAAAAATGAGACAGCTATATATTTAATAGCTTAGCTTTTACTTAAGGCATATATATTAAAAAAAAAACAACGCACAGCCCTTAAAATTACTTACCCCTTCTCAAACTTATAAAATATGTGTACTTTGAAGATCTAAAGTCATAGTAAGTATAAGAGCGAAAATCCTCATTTTAACAAGGCTCAGGGAAGTTAAATAGCAGGCACAGATATTTAGCTGGTCAGGTTCAGAGCCCTGGTGTGTCTTGATTTACAAGCTTGCACCTCAAGTTCAAGGTAAAGAAAGGTCTCACTGTTCTGAACCCAAGTTCCAAATCTGCCAACATTACATGGCCACTAGAGAGCTAATTAAGAAAAACGGTGTTTAAATTATTCCCATGTTTTAGAGTCCCCCCCTCGTCTGGACCCAGAAGGCAGTTGAAAGATGTGACCTGAGACATTTTTGTTTTCCCTTGAGAGGAAATACCCAGTTGGAAGAGAAGTTCGCAGAAACACCTTTTCACAAAAGCAGCAACACGGTTCTCATCTTTTAAAAAAGCCCTCTTGTCACAACTAGCTGGTGGCACTTCATGTCCTCAAGGACTCCTTTTGGTGGCCGTCCACTCCCTTTTTAGTCTGTCCAACAGGCCAGATTAAACATTATTTGCCATCAGGGACCCCTGTTTTTATTTTTTATATTTTATTGATTTTTTTTACAGAGAGGAAGGGAGAGGGATAGAGAGGTAGAAACATTGCTGAGAGAGAGAAACATCGATCAGCTGCCTCCTGCACACTCCTTACTGGGGATATGCCCGCAACCAAGGTACATGCCCTTGGCCGGAATCGAACCTGGGACCCTTCAGTCCGCAGGCCGTCGCTCCATCCACTGAGCCAAACTGGTTAGGGCCCCCCGTTTTGATTTTGAACCCATCGCCGAGCCTGGCACAGGCTGACCAAGTGTGCGCCCAATTCATACTTGCTGCAGGGAATTAACACTGAAAAGCAGGATGAAATGAAGCCACCTTCCATCTGCCAAAGGTTTTGGTGCGGCGGCATGGGTCCTGTTGGTTCTTAGAAAGCTTTCCTGTGAATGGAGGGATCCTTTGGTGTGCATTTAAAATCCCACCGAGAGGAATTTAAAATAGGAAGCTTGCCTTCTCAGAGGCGTCGCAGGCACAGCCCGCTCGGATGAGAACTCGGTGACAGTGACATTTCCGCATTGTTTTAGAGCAGAGAGGAAGGTCAGCGAAGAGTCAACACAGAACCCTCCCCGCCGCCACCCGCATTCTTTCCCTGGCACGTTCCCCGCGTGTCTCTTATCATTTAAGTTCTTTAAAAGCACTTTTTCTGGAAACGGACCGGATCCCTTTTGGGAACGGAGATGGAGGAGGAGGTCTGAGCAAAGCATTCATTTTGGCAGCTGCGTCGTCCGCTTGGGGCCTTGGGGAGCCTGGGGTCACAAGGCCGGCCCTCCCGGTACCAGCGATCTACAACGTCTGGCTTGTGGTTTACAACTGCTCTTTAAAAATACTTTCCCTTTGGGACAGCCCCGGCTCCTTCCTGCCCCCTCTCCTCTCCCCCACCTCCAGGGGCCCGGGGCAAAGACCTGCCCCGGCTGCACGCTCGCCCGGAGGATTACAATCGACCCCGGCGAATCCGACCCTTTCCCTTGGCCGCCCTCACATGACCCCTGACAGTAGCCCCCGATCTCCCTGCAAATGGAAAACCTATACACACGCACACACGCACACACACACAAACAAAAAAACCCAAGTCTTCCCTTCGGTTGCTACCCGCAATGACGTTTTCCCCCTCGGGTCCCGCCCCTCAGGGGGCTTGGAATTTTGGGATTGGCCGAGAGGCTGGGCGATGAGGCCCCGATTGGGCGGCGAGGCGCTGACTGACAGCGGGGGCGTCCGCCGCGCCCTCCCTCCCCGGTGTGCGAGTGTGTGTGCGCGGTG
>NW_006284346.1:71867-73718 GCF_000327345.1 Myotis davidii
AGGGGCGGGGGCCGGGAGACGGGGAGAGGGAAATCCGGTCCTTGGAGTGGAACGCGCCGGGTCGGCTTCTCCCCGCAGAACCCTCAGCTCCCCGCCCCCTTTCTTTCTTCTCTGCGCCTCCAGGAGGCTCCGGTTGCAGGAGAGTCCTGTGCACTTGAAACTTTGGGGGACGAGCCTTGCACCGGACGTGGGGCCCCGCTTCATCCTTTCCCCGCTGACTGAGGTCACGGGTGTGCTGGTGTGCCTGCGGGGGTCAGCACTTTCTCCAAATGTGGCTTCAGAAAACCCCGGAGAAGAGTGTGTGTGTGTGTGTGTGTGTGTGTGTGTGTCAGTGCAACCATTTCGGATGCTTTACAATCTCCAAGAAGAATGGATTTGGCGGGGAATCTGTCTGCAGCCATTTACGCTTAAATGCCGCGTCTCAGTCGGTTGAAAGCGCCTTCGGATGGCTGTTTGACTGCAGTGGCTGTGCTTCGGGTCGTCCGTCCGTCCGTCGTCCGTCTGTCGGGGCGGATGGTTCAAAGAAGCGCTCACCTGCGCTCACCCTCGCAGGTGCAACCGGGCGGGGACCGGATGAATGGAGAGGGTCCGGGAGGAGACCCCAGTGGTTTGTCCCGGGAGTGGAAGGATTTCGGCGCCCAGTTCCTGCCGCGGAGCCATAGCGGAGGGAAGACCTCGAGAGATCCAATTCCCACGGCCGATCGATAATGCGCTGGCGTTTCCCTTGCTCAGCATCGGGTTCACAGCGGGGTCATTTCCTACACGGAATAGTCCAGCTCAGCCAACTGGCCAGGTCCCCAGGAGAACGAGAGAGAAAAGCGTTTCATTTTTTTCCCCTACCCCGCTGGGAATTTTGAGGGACCCCCCCCCCCTTTTCAAAGCACTTAAGGCAACTTTCATACCGGCATTTTTATTATTGAATTCTTCCTTATTTTCTCTGTGCGAGGGTGAGGTTTAGGTGAGTTGAGTAGCTGTCTTGACAGGTACTCCCTGTTCAAAGCATGTTGCTGATGGCAGGAAAACATTTTAACCATTTATGTTTCTGTGCCAGGTGCTTTGCAAAATAAGTTGCCAGGCCCTTAATTGTTGAATCTCTCCGAAATTTGTAAACGACTTCAATAATGTAATACGAATAGACTAGAGGCCAGAGACATAAGATGTCATCCGACATAAGATAATGAATGGCCCATGTGGACATTCGGGGGAGAGAGGGAATGTATAATCACAAAAAGAATGATATTTTAAAATTGACGGCCCTTACTCCTGTAACTAAAATCAAACAACTAAAAATGGACTTCGTTTGCCAGATGGTTCTCATTCACTATTTGGAAGTATTGAGGCCTGATCAGTGTTTTCTCTGAGGACTTCTGAGAAATGGTAAACATGTTGCTCCAAGATTGAATTGGTTGGCTTTCACATTTGACAGTAATGTTTTAATTTATTGCTATTTAACTTTGAAGATAATGAAATAACCACCTTTTCTTTCAAACTCAGTAAGAAACTTTCCTTTGTATAAGAAATATTGGTCTCATTCAATATCAGAAAAGTTCATTTGAAACAAATTTATTTTTAAACGATTTTTTTCATTATAAAACTACTAGAGGCCCAGTGCATGAGTTCATGCACTAGTGGTATCCTTCAACCTGGCCTGCGGGATCTGGCCAATAATGGCTCTCCAACATCCCCTAAGGGGTCCCAAATTGCAGGAGGGCGTAGGCCAGGCTGAGGGACCCCACTGGTGCACGATAGGGGCTGAGGAGGGATGCAGGAGGTTGGCCAGCTGGGGAGGGCCTGCCAGAGGGCTCCAGGGTGTGTCTGGCCTGTCTCGCTCTGTCCCGATCAGCCAGCCCC
>NW_006284346.1:73752-76305 GCF_000327345.1 Myotis davidii
TGGGCAGTATGTGTCATAGCAAGTGGTTGAGTGGCCTTAGCATATCATTAACTTTGATTGGCTGAACGAACAACTGGGCGACTGGACACTTAGCATATTAGGCTTTTATCATATAGGATTAATATAGTAAAATAAGGAGAAGAAAAATAAGTCTTTTATTTATAGATTATATCCTTTTTGTTGAATTTATTTATTAAAAAGATAATTACCCCATATAATTACCTCAAAGATAATTACCTTTAAGATTTGATGCTTGCTTTAGATTTAAGTCAGATTATATTATACCTTTATGTCTATACCATTGATGATAGACTTGTTTAATTTTGTGGGAAATGATAGATGAGGTGTTTAGGAGCGTGGACATTGAGGTCAGATTGATGTAGATTCAGATCCTGTCTCCAATACATAGGCAGTGTGACTTTGCACAAGGAACTAAATCTTTCTAAGCTTGTTTTCTCATCTGTAAAATTGAGATAACATATGTAGCACAGTGCTGGGTGTAATAAATGTTTGTTTTTATTGGTGAAGTTCAAGAAATGCACAATCAGAATGATAGTTATCTTTCATAAAATATCTTTCAGCCAGAGTGAAACCAAATAGTTTCTTTGCAAGAGTTCAGGGGTTTGATGCAGTGGTCATCTGTTTCTGAAGAAGGGTAATTTGCTTTGTTGAAACTAGTGTTATGTTGCCATCTGCTTGTGGGTAACAGGAAGAAGTAAAATAGAATTAGTCCTTGACATCATTATTTTGGTGATGGGTGGGTAATGCTGTGTGTTCCTGGTATTGACTTCCGTTAAGAGGCATGTCAGTATGTAGTGTTAACATTGTCACTGCATGAAAGTTTACATTACAATATCTGAAACCACAAAACAAAGTGGTTTGAGATTGAGATAAAGTTCTTAATAACGTATTTGCTTTGTGTTGAATTTGCAATTATCTGAAATTTTAAAAAGTGAAAATATACAGTAAAACTATTTTGAGTTAAAATAGCTATGAAGACGTCTCTGAAACAACAGTTTCTTTTTTTAATTTACTTTTATTGTTGAAAGTATTACAGGTGCCCTCTTTTCCTCTCCCACTGACACAAGCAGAATTTCTTAAATTCAATTGTAGTTTGTAAAGTTTTAATTAGTAGACCCTAATAGTCTATTTCATGCCAGTCATTTATCATTAAGTTCTTGTAAAAAATAGATTTGTGGAAATATTAGAATACAATTAATCACTATGTGAATATTCATCCCCCCCTCCCCCCAAAGTAGTCCTTAAATTTGTTAGGCTAAAGATACTGTAAAAGAAAATATTAAGCAATAGTGTGGTGAAGGCCTGGGAGGGACAGGTGCAGGATGGAGAGGTCAATGGGAAAAAACAAACAAACAAACAAACAAAAAACCAGAGAAGATCTGGTTTACCAAAGTATCTGTAATACTTTCAATAATAAAGTAAATTTTTAAAAAGAAATAAGAAAATATTAAGCATATAAAAAAGTGGTGTCCAGAAAAGTGTAGAGACTTTATTAATCTTCAGCAATTATCAATTCAAGGTCACCCACCTTTCCCCTTCCATTATTTTGAAACAAAAAATTATATCACTGTTTGTAAATATTTCAGTATTTATTTCTAAAAGTATATCTCTTTTTTAAAAAAATACTAAACCACAGTTAACACTGTAGTATTTTTAAAGTAAAATTTAATGAAATATAAAACAATTTTTTGACTGAGTATTTCTTAATTCAAGATTTGTTTTAAGAACATTGCTTTAGCCTTAGCTGGTTTGGCTCAGTGGGTAGAGTGGTGGCCTGCAGACTAATGGTCCCAGGTTCCTTTCTAGTCAAGGGCACATGCCTGGGTTGTAAGCACAATCCCCAGTAGGTGGCATGCAAGAGGCAGCCAATCAGTAATTCCCTCTCATCGTTGATATTTCTATCTCTCTCTCCCTTTCCTTTCCTCTCTGAAATCAATAATATACCTGTTATATATATTATTTTATTTTTAAAGAACATTGCTTTAGTGGCTCATTATCACAAGTCTAATCTGCTCAGACTTTCAAAGCCAACTCTTTTATAAATTATGTGCCCTCCAAAATGAAACATATTTCAGATAGTTCTCATAGTTAGATTTATCTCTTCACAGTCTCTTGCATGTCATATTTATTGTGGTCATTTGTGCCTTTGCATGGTTACCTTACATCAGAAATGCCTCTTTCTCCTCTCTTTACCAGTCTAAATATTAATTACTCTTCAAGGCCACTTGAGAGTCTCACCAATCTTTTATCCTCCAGTTTATACTCCTCTTTTTCTGTTACTTTTATGGATCATAAAATGTAAATGTCTTTCTTTTTTATGGAGCTTTCATGTGTGATACTTTTGTCTTAACAATCCTATCTAATAAAAGAGAAACATGGTAATTGGCGTAACGACTGCTACCCTTCCCATTGGCTAATCAGGGCAATATGCAAATTAACTGCCAGGCAAGATGGTGGCCAGCAGCCAGGCAGCTTAAACTGAACATGAGGCTTGCTTGCTTCAGTGACAGAGGAAAGCAATGTTCCCCGCCT
>NW_006284346.1:76830-80354 GCF_000327345.1 Myotis davidii
ACAAGCATACAACAGCCTGCCTTTACGGCTTCAATTTGGGTAGCACTTTGTTCTCTGCAGGATAACACTCCAGATAAAATGAAGAGATTCCAAAGATCAAGTCACTACATGTTCCAACTGCTGAGAGTACACAAATGGGAGCTCCTTAGCTTCTATAAACCTGCAAATAACAGCTAACACTTTCTAGTGCTTATCATATGACAAGTACCAGGCTAGGAATTTTACGTAAATCGATTCAGATGATCCTTTCAATAACCCTATTCTACATAATAATCTTATCGTATATAATAAAAGGGCAATATGCAAATTGAGGGGGAATGACTGGTGGAACAACTGGTTGCTATGACGTGCACTGACCACCAGGGGCAGACGCTCAAGGCAGGAGCTGCCCCCAGCCCGCAGGCCCCGGGCCAGCCAAGGTGGGTGCCAGCCCTTCTGGTCACCCCACAGATTGGCCCTGATGGGTCGCCCCACAGATTGGCCCTGATCGCCAGCCAGGCCTAGGGTCCCTATCCATACATGAATTCTGTTTACCTGGCCCCTAGTTAGATTATAAACTTCTGAAGTCAGAGACCATGTATTTTACTAGTTTGTATCCATATAGTGTTTAGCAAAGAGCTGAATCCAACCTCAGTTATTGTTACAAATTGGATAATTAATATACTTCCTGAAAATTCTTCTGTCATTGTAAGAACAAGTGGTCAAGTAGCAGTGTTTTTTAGATATATTCTCAAATAACATAATAGCAGTATTTAGTAACATTTTTTATAAACTGTGCTAGCTTTTCTGAATAGAAGTGAGAGTGTTCACCTGTATGGTTACAAATCTGTTCAGTACTTGGGTGGTAGCAGCAGTTACATTTTTCTAAGTATTTTTTTTAATCCAATTTTTAAAATACAAATATGACCCAGTTTTTAAAATATTTTTATTGATTTTAGAGAGGAAGAGAAAGAAAGAAAGAAAGAAAGAAAGAAAGAAAGAAAGAAAGAAAGAAAGAAAGGAAAACATCAACAAGGAGAGAGAATCATGTATTGGCCGCCTCCTGGATGCCCCACACTGGGAATTGAGCCTGAAACCCAGGCATGTGCCCTGACTGGGAATTGAACTGTGACCTTCTGGTTCATAGGTCAATGCTCAACCACTGAGCCCTGCAGGCCTATTAAGGTTATTTTTATTTAAAGAAAAGGTATAATTATTTCTATTTTCAGAGAAGGAAACAGGGCTAGAGATTAGGTAACAAACTATTAGGGCATGGCTAAGGCAAAAGTGGGATTTATACCAGGTCTATGTTCTTAACCCGTATTTACTCTGCCTCTTCCATTTGAAAACATTAAGAACAAAACAACTCATTTCTTATACCCTGATGTGACAGGATAAACAAAGCCTTCTGGGATATACCTATATCTTTTTTTTCTACCAACCTTTTTCTTTCATACAAAAAGTTGGGAAGTACATTTCCCTCACAGGGTATATAACTATTGTATAGCATAATGCTTTTTTAAGAGTATGGGCTATGAAATCACATCATCTGGTTTCATAATTCAGCTTCTTCTAGTACTAGCTTTGTTAGTTTTGGGAAAACACCTAACTTCTTCAGACCTTAGTTTCCTCATCTGTAAAAAGAGAATCATAATAAACATCGACTTTAAGGAGCTCTTATGAATGTATAAGGAAAATTTGAGGATGCATTGAAATTATTCATATAATTCCCATAATACTTGGCACATGGTAAGCTCTCAAATGTGTTTTCCTCTTTTTTAAATCCAGTGATAAGTTTTTTCATTTACTTTATCTCAGAGAAAGTGTATTTTTTAAAATATATTTTTATTGATTTTTTACAGAGAGGAAGGAAGAGGGATAGAGAGTTAGAAACATCGATGAGAGAGAAACATCGATCAGCTGCTTCCTGCATGCCCCCACTGGGGATGTGCCCGCAACAAAGGTATATGCCCTTGACCGGAATCAAACCCGGGACCCTTGAGTCCGCAGGCCGACGCTCTATCCACTGAACCAAACTGGTTCTGGCGAAAGTGTATTTTTTAATATTAAGCAATAATCACTGTAATAACTCTAGGCATATTTCACGTATATAACAACAGCATGGGTCATGTTTAACATCCAGCATCACACATAGTTATAATTTTTTTTTTATGATGGGAACTTTTAAGACCTACTCTCAGCAACTTTCAGATATACAATAAAGTACTATTAACTATAGTGGCCATACTATACATTATATAGTATACATTATACATTTTGACCACCTTCACCCCCCTTCCCTCCACTCCCCACCTCTGGCAACCACCAGTCTGTGCTCAGTATCTATGAGTCTGTTTTCTGTTTATTTTGTTTTAGATTCTTCATAATTGAGATCATATAGGATCTGCCTTTCTCAGACTTTTTTCACTTAGCATAATGACTTCCCAAGTTTATTAATATTGTCACATATGGGGAGATTTCATTTTTTATGGCTGAATAACATTTCAGTGTGTGTGTGTGTGTGTGTGTGTGTGTGTGTGAGACATTTTCTTTATACATTCATCCATTGATGAACACTTTAGGTTGCTTCTGTGTCTTGGCTATTGTAACTAATGCTGCAGTGAGCATATAGGGGGGTGCATATATATTTTTTGAGTCAGTGTTTTCATTTTTCTTCAGATAAATACCCAGAAGTGAAATTGCTGGATCATATGGTAGTTATATTTTTAATTTTTAGAAGACAAGCCATACTGTTTTTCATAGTGGCTATACCAACTTACATTCCCACCAGCAGTGCACAAAGAATTCCACTTTCTCCACATCTTTGCCAACAATTTATATTTCATGTTTTTTTTGGTAATAGCCTTCTAACAGGTGTGAGGTAAGAGAGAAACATCTATTTGCATTTTGATTTGCATTTCTGTGACGCTTAGTGATACTGAGCGCATTTTCATGTACCTGTTGGCCATCTGTATGTCTTTGGAAAATAACTACTCAGATTCTCTGCCCATTTTTTAAATCAGATTGTTTAGGGTTTTGTTTGTTTGTATGTATTTTTTTTTGCTATTGAGTTGTATGAGGTCTCTATGTGTTTTAGATATTAATCCCTTATCAGACATATGCTTTGCAAATGTTTTCTTCCATTTGGTAGGTGCCTTTCATTTTGTTAATGGTTTCCTTTGCTGTGTAGAAAGATGCTTTTTAGTTTAATGTAGTCCCATTTGTTTGTTTTTGCTTTTGTTGCCTTTGCTTTTGGTCTGAGATCCTGAAAATCATCACCAATACTGATCTCAGAGAGCTTATCATCTCTGTTTTCTTCTAGGAGTTTTATGGTTTCAGGTCTTACATTCAAAGTCTTTATTCCATTTTGAGTTGATTTTTGTTTGATTTCTGTAAAAAATGCCATTGGAATTTTAATAGGGATTGCATTGAATCTGTAGTTTGCTTTGGGTAGTATGGGCATTATAACAATACTAGTAGCCCGGTGCACGGAATTTGTGCATGGGGATAGAGGGTGTTCCTCAGCCCGGCCTGCACCCTCTCCA
>NW_006284346.1:80536-81034 GCF_000327345.1 Myotis davidii
ATTCTTCCAATCCTTGAGCACAGAATAACTTTCCATTAGTTTGTGTCTTCTTCAGTTTTATTTATTTTTTATTTTTGTTTTTTTGTTTTTTATCAGTGTCTCATAATTTTTAGTGCATGGGTCTTCACCTTCTTGGATAAATTTATTCCTAGGTAGTTTATTCTTTTTTGATGTAGTTGTAAATTGGGTTGTTTTCTTACTTTCTTTCTGATAGTTTGTTATCAATGTACAAAAACACAACAGAAGTTTATAATTAACAGATATTTTTTGGTATGGGCAACTAAAAATAGTTACTACATGAAATATCCATGGTAAAGATTTATATGAAGTTTTAGAAATTATTCAATATCATAATAGAGTTGATTTGGAATGTGTACAAAGACCTCAAAATGTCTGTTTTATTACGATATTCTATAAATAATATGTATTCCTTAATGCTTTCAATTACTTTAAATAGAATTGTACCTCTGTTTCTTCAACTCTCGTCATGTGATATTT
>NW_006284346.1:81110-82252 GCF_000327345.1 Myotis davidii
GGTCACACTTATTTTCTAACTATGTATATGCAGAGGTGGGCAAAAGTAGCTTTATACTTGTGAATACGTGAAACAGTTTATTGTATTATTTTTTTTTCCATATAAACAATTGAAACCTACTTTTGTGAGTCTGTGAAACACAAGAGTTTATTCTTGAATTATTTATTAATTGTATTTTCCACATTCCTCATTTTCATGTATCCATTTGGGAGGTGGTGGTGGCCATTGGTAGTAAAGGGTTGTGGAGAAAGTTATAAATTCTTTTTTAAAAAAAATTAACATTTTTATTAATATCTACTAATATCCTATCTAATAAAAGAGAAACATGGTAATTAGCCATACATCCGCTACCCTTCCCATTGGCTAATCAGGGCGATATGCAAATTAACTGCCATCCAAGATGGCGGCCGGTAGCCAGGCAGCTTAAATTGAACATGAGGCTTGCTTGCTTCAGTGGCCAAGCCCCTTGCACAAATTTTGTGTATCAAGCCTCTAATAAACCATAAAATGACTGCTCACATCAGAAAAGCCAGCAACAGAATTCTTGTTAAGATAGCCTGTACTATATTCTTTGTTTTTTGTTATTGTTTTTTTTGCATTGGTGGGTGCAATTTCTTCTAAAATAATTCTAGCCAAATACTGATCAAGGAAGGCATCACAGCTGGCGAGGCAAAACGTGGAACAAGAGCTGGAAGTGCAGGCAGACTCCCTCCCAGCAGCTACATGGAGGGCGCTGCACATCCCTTCTGCCAGGCTGGGCCAGCGCAGCAGTGGGGCGGAGTGAGTCCAAGAAGGTGAGCTTGGGCAGGGCCTACCTACTCTGTGCTAGGCACTCCTCAGAAGAATTTTTGAGGCAAACCTTAATTCTCATAGTAAATATGTAACGAATTGCTAACTTAATTCTAGAAATGGCCCAATTCAGTCTGTGAAATAAAGCATTTTAATTTTGTCACCTCTGGAAAACTAACATTTAAAAATTTCAGGCCGAAGGTGTATGAAAGAATTCCACTAAGAGAAACAAAAAATCCAAACTCAACTCCAAGGCACTTCCCTGAATATGATCAACTTGGCCTTGGCAAATAGTGCCATGTTAGTCCATGTACAAGAGCAATGTTCCATGAAGCTATTTGTGGAGTCAGTTA
>NW_006284346.1:82535-84047 GCF_000327345.1 Myotis davidii
CCGGCCAGCCCCACCCCCATACGGCCCCCCTACTCCCAACCCTGACAGGAGGGAGGAGGGAGGCCGATTCCTCACAGTCCCTCCCCGAGCCTGCATTGGCGACAGACAGAATGTTGTTTTTATATCATGTTTTTGTTTTCATATCATTTTTATGGCATGTCTTTGTTGTTATATCATGTTGTTATTTATTAATCAATTTATATATTATTTTCATATACATTTTACTAATTTTCTTTCATCTCCGACACTTCTATTATAGAGAAAGGGCAAATAGTGATATTAAAATATTCTAATTTCCTTTCAATGTGCACGAATCCATGTACTGGACCCTCTCTCTCCAGTGCATGAATTTTCATGCACTGGGCCTCTACTTTCCTATAATAGTTAGAATCAGGATCACCAAACTCTGCCTCCTTGGAATTAGAGAGAAACTGGAATTATAGGGTGTCTCAGTAATGGGGCACCTCTCACTGAAATGTAAGGAATATGGCATAACCTGCAAAAGTGAGGAATTTAACATTTTGTAAAACATGTTTAGTGTTTATTCTCAACCATATCAGTATATACTAACTACATAGGTCACTATTTTATTTAAGCTACTTTTGCCCACTCTTTACCATAATCTTCAGCAGGTTAATGGAAGGAACTTAATTTGGAAGTTTTGGGGACCTTTGTAGCCAGCAAGGTTCAGTCATTGTAAACTTGTAACCTGATCAGAATTCACACTTCTTGGGTAGTTTTGAGAACTAGAAAAATTATGTTGATTATCTTACAGAATTAGGAGATATTTATATTTCTGGATTGAATATAGGTAGGCTGTCCTAGCTCCTCTGGTGAATATGTGTACCCACTTTTTGGGCTCAGTCAAAACTGCAGTTTCATACTATCCTATATAATAAAGAGCTAATATTCTAATTAGACCAAACAGCAGAATGACCTTCCAGACGACCTTCTGGACTAAACCAGCGGGGCTGCGAGGGCCGAGCCCCTTGCACGAATTTCATGCATTGGGCCTCTAGTGTTATAAAAAGAACTAGACTGTCAGTAAATGTGCTGTTCTCTTAGGACTAAAAATCAGTGAGCCTGAAAGATAGGTTTTCTCTTCAACAGCAAAATTATGTCATGTGTCCGTAAACATTTTAGTTTACCCCTTGGTAGGTTATTTAAATTTGATTTTTTGGTTAATTTTAGACTCTTTTTGATCAGAACAATGCTGCAAAAAAAGAAGAGTCAGAAACTGCAAACAGAAATGATTCTTCAAAGAAGTTGTCTGTTGAGAGAGTGTATCAGAAAAAGACACAACTTGAACACATTCTCCTTCGTCCTGATACATACATTGGGTCAGTGGAACCATTGACACAGGTAATTATTTTTAAATTTTATTGGAATTAGGAGATGTGTATTTATATCTACTCTAATAAAATGTTTATGATTATATACTTTGTAAGTACATATTTTCTTGTTTCTGTGGCCCTAAGCAAAATAAGGAGAGGGATTTAAGAGAGGTAGAAA
>NW_006284346.1:84065-114031 GCF_000327345.1 Myotis davidii
ACTATGCTTTAATTATGTTCAATTTGTAACAATGAAAATACATCCTGCATATCAGATATTTATATTACGATTCATAACAGTAGCAAAATTACAGTTATAAAGTAGCAATGAAAATAATTTTATGGTTGGGGGTTACCACAACATGAGGAACTGTATTAAAGGGTCGTGGCATTAGGAAGGTTAAGAACCACTGCTTTAAGTTCTAGAATTCATACATGCACACTAATGACTTAATGCTTACTATGGACTTGGTTTACACATTATCTTGTTTGATTTTAACAATTTTGGGAAGAAGGTGCTGTTATCTCTATTTTATAGATGAGGACACTGAAGTTTAAATGAAGTACCTTTCTCAGATCTACAACTAGTAAGAGCTAGGATTCAAAGCTAGATCTCTTTGATACCAAAGTCATGCTGTGTTCATATTATTTTACTTTGGGCTCCTTATACAATAGGAAAATACATAGCTTGAAGTGAAAGTGTAAAGTAAATGTAAGATATTTCCATTTTCTTTCTATTTTATTTAAATACTATTTATAACAATTCTTGGTGCCTTATATTAAAGCTAACTTTTATGAATAAGATACATATGCTACAAAATGAATAATTTTCAATTTTGAGGTTATTAAATTAATTGTAAATATAATGACATTGTAACTGAAGTAGTATATGTTATTTTGTTCTTGATATTTACTTTGGAGGTCTATGTTCTTACAATATAAATGACAAATGCGGGTTTATACTATAAAATTGATGGTAAACACTTTTTACTTCATAAGTCCTATTGAATTTTTCTCAACACAGCTAATGTGGGTGTATGATGAAGATGTAGGAATGAATTGCAGAGAAGTTACCTTTGTGCCAGGTTTATACAAGATCTTTGATGAAATCTTGGGTGAGTACTTGCTTAAGATTTGATGCAGCTGTTTCTACTGATGTCTTTATAATGTCCCTATATAAGGCCAGATTTATAAATTTTAAAGGCAAATCTTTTTTATGCTGAATATAAGTATTCTTCAGAAAATTTAAATAACTTGCTGTAATATCTGCTTATCATATCTTTGTGTTTTAATTGTTCATTTGTAAAATGGATGTATTATATTTAATTAGTAATCCCAAAATTGGTCTGTGGTCCTGGATATGCAATAATCTGGGAGTTCCTTAAATCCCAGTCACCTGGGGGCATATTAAAGTAGAGATTATAGGGCCTGCACCTTGCAGATTCAGTGAGTTTGAGGTAAAAAGTTTTCACCAACAAATTCAGTATTCCTGTTGGGCAGTAAAGTTTAACAACCTTTGTTCTGAATTATCTCTTTTCTCTCCAAATCATGTCATTAATCAAATCACAGTGAAATGCATAGTCTAATTGACTCCTAGGGGATGCCTGCACTTGGGATATGTTTTTAGCCAAGGACTTTGTAGAGACTGTGCTCTGCCTCCTTATCAGTGCCAATTGAGATTTCCTAGATAACAGGGTTGCCTGGGTCTGAGCTTCTTCCAGAGGGTCTTTGGGAAGAGGATAGGAGAGTAAAACCAGTTACTTAAGTTTTGTTTCTTTCACTATTGTCTCCCAACTCTACATCCAGTTTTACTTTTAGGTATTTAGTTAGGAACATATTCCTTCTATAATTGAAGTTTAATTTGACAGCCAGCTTGTGTTCAAATTTACCGAAACAGTGGTTAATGTATACAAATATATTATTATCAATTATAGTGCATAGGATTTAGAGATTTCTGAGGATGCTAAAGACTTTGCCCTTGTTATTAAAAAAACAACTGATTGGTTTTAGCTCAATCTGTCTATAAAATCACTAGTTTATTGATGAGCAAGAGAAAGTAGTTATTTGTTACCAAGATAAAATATAATTAAATCTAATTTTATGCTGTTAGCCGAAACCGGTTTGGCTCAGTGGATAGAGTGTCGGCCTGCGGACTGAAAGGTCCCAGGTTCGATTCCGGTCTAGGGCATGTACCTGGGTTGCGGGCACATCCCCAGTGGGAGATGTACAAGAGGCAGCTGATCGATGTTTCTCTCTCATCGATGTTTCTAACTCTCTATCTCTCTCCCTTCCTCTCTGTGAAAAATCAATAAAATATATTTAAAAAAAATAATTTTATGCTGTTAGATCTGGAGTAGGGGATTGTAAACTGCAGATGTTTGCTCTTATTTAATTTGTTTTTATATAATACAAAATTTTCTCCCTTCCTTGTTTTGTAATAGAAGACATGACAGTAATTTGGTATGCTATAAAATTTAACAATATTATTTAGAAAATAAGGTTTTATATTAGATATTATCAGTAATTATTTTTATTAAATATTACCATATGTAAATGTTTATATTAAGTTCGATGCACATGCAGTTGTATCCATGTATTTATTTGTATACTGCATATTTCATTACTCATTGGCTATTTAATTTTGTAGTTAATGCAGCTGACAATAAACAGAGGGATAAGAACATGACCTGTATTAAAGTTTCTATTGATCCGTAAGTATATTTCAAGTTTAATTTTTTATGCTATGTTGTTTTATGCAGATAGTCCCCAACTTATTAATATTCCTCAAGAATAATGTATGCAATTAGTACTCCTTAGTTTCCCTATTGCTTGAGACCTTGCAAATTTTGCTTTTTTTTTTTTTTAGCTAGAATGTTTTACTTTTATAGTTTCTTCTCTCATTCATGATTTTTTTCCCCAAAGCACTTTCTTATGTGAGCTCTTGGAGATCATTTTTCTTCCTCCTTGATGCTGTGGTTGCTGTTTCAGCTGCTGGAGTAATTACTCACTTCTTAACTTTGCTTTGGGACCCAATGCTTGGGCTATTGCCAGTATTATTCCAGTTACATTATAAGTAAATTTACTTTTCATGACCTGCATTTGGATTTTTTCATTATTTATAAAATCACTTGTAAATTAGGAACTGCTGGTATAATAAAATATATGCCAGTTGTTCAGCTAATTAGATCGCACCATGATGGTATTGTTTTTGAGGACTGAAAATAATGAAGTTTTTTGAGATTCTATATCTTTTTTAAATCCTCACAAGAGGATATATGTTTTTTAAATTTTATTTGAGAGAGAGAAGGAGGAAGAGAAAGAGAGAGAAACATTTAGGTGAGAGAGAAACAGAAATTGGTTGCTTTTCTTTCTTTTTCTTTTTAAAATATGTTTATTGATTTCAGAGAGGGTGGGAGAGAGAGATAAAAACATCAATGAGGGAGAATCAATGATAGGCTGCCTCCTGCACACCCCCTATTGGGGGTTGAGCCCACAGCCTGGGCATGTGCCCTGACTGGGAATCAAACCTGGGACCCTTCAGTCTGCAGGTCGACGCTTTAGCCACTGACCCATACCAGCCAGGGTTCGGTTGCTTTTCATAAGTACCCCAACTGGGGATCGAACTACAACCTAGTTATGTGCCTTGACCAGGAATCAAATCGGCAATCTTTTGGTGCATGTGATGGTGCTCTAACCAACTAAATGAGCGACTCCGTCAAGCTTTATTTAAAGTTTATTTTCTCTGCTCTTAATTGAAATATATCAAGCCCTGGCCAGATGGCTCCGTTGGTTGGAGTGTCTTCTGTACAATAAAAGGTGGCAGGTTAAATTCCCTGTCAGAGCACATATGTAGGTTGCAGGTTCGATCCTCGGTCAGGGCGCATATGGGAGGCAACTGATCGATGTTTCTGGCTCATGTAGCTCCCCCTCTATCTCCAAAAATTAATTTTAAAAAATGATACAAAATTTTAGTTTTTGTGATTTACTTATTTATTTAATTTCCTCTTGAATCTTTGAATTTCAATTTGGCTTTTATAACAACAATAGAGCCCTGGTGCATGGATTCGTGCACTGGTGGGTTCCCTCGGGCTGGCCTGAGCCCTCTTGCAATCTGGGACCCCTTTGGGGATATCGGACTGCTGGTTTTGGCCTGATCTCCACAGGCGAGGCTGAGGGACCCCACTTGTGCATGTGCACTGGACAGGTTTCAGCCCGATCCCTGCAGACCCCAATGGTGCACGAATCTATGCACTGGACCTCTAGTATGTGTATAAGATCTTTGGTTAGTCCCTTCCTGCCCTCCCCTCTCCTCCCTTCCCTCTGAGATTTATCAGCCTGTTCTATGTTTCCATGCCGGTGCATTGAGCATCTGCCCCCTGGTGGTCAGTGCGCGTCATAGCTACTGGTCGAACAGTTGCTTAGGCTTTTATATATATAGATTTTTTAAGTTACAATAATTTCTAATAACTATTAAGAGATGAAGTTATGTATATATACATGACACAGTGAATAATTCTGACTCAGATTGGCAAACGGTAGCTTTTTTAAAAAGCCAATTGTCAGTGTTGATTATGAAGATAGTTTTTTTTGCAAATTTGGATCTTACATGGGTAAAGGAATCATAGTATATGCTACTCAAAACAACAGGGTAGGCTGCCCGGCTGGTGTGGCTCCGTGGTTGAGTGTCAACCCATGAACCAGGAGGTCATGGTTCTATTACTGGTGGGGGCACATGCCAGGTTGCAGGTTTGATCCTCAGTAGGGGGCATATGGGAGGCAGCAGTCAGCCAATCAATGATTCTCATCATTGATGTTTCTGTGTCTCTCTCGCTCTCCCCTTTTCTCTCTGAAACCAATGAAACATTAAAAAAACGACAAGACACAAGAAAACAGGGTGGCAAAATTTTCCATCAGGACTATTGCCTGTATGAGCTTTTGTTAGCTATAGGATCCTCTATTCCAGTGATGGTGAACCTGTGACATGCGTGTCAGAGGTGACACGCGAACTCATTTTTTTTGGTTGATTTTTCTTTGTTAAATCACATTTAAATATTTAAAATACATATCAAAAATATAAGTCTTTGTTTTACTATGGTTGCAAATATCAAAAAATTTCTATATGTGACACGGCACCAGAGTTAAGTAAGGGTTTTTCAAAATGCTGACACGCTGAGCTCAACAGGTTCGCCATTACTGCTCTATTCTATCTATACAATTCAGGGCTAAAATGTATAGTTTTTTGTGATAGAAAAATCTAAAAAGACCTAAAATTGGTAATATCTACATATTATAAAACCACTAAAATTAGTTTATGACAATGATTGCCACAATACAAACAGCTTTCTAATATTTAGCAACAGAATGGAATACAGTTCAAGCTGCCCATCCTATTTTCATCTGTACAGCTACAGTAGTTAGGTATAAAATGAAAATGACTATGGCTGCTGGCTTTTCAGAGCTTGTGGTTTACAAGTGGTATACTGGTAGAATGAAGCAGGAAGATCATGGCTAATTTATCCTATATCCTATATAAAAGTGTAATACACAAATTGACTGAATGGCAGAAAACTGGTCGCTATGATGTGCACTGACCACCAGGGGGCAGACACTCAATGCAGAAGCTGACCCCTGTTGGTCAGTGCTCTCCCAAAGGGGGAGCACTGCTCAGCCAGAACCAGGCTGAGGGCTGGAGAGCGCAGGAGCGGTGGCGGGAGCCTCTCCCACCTCTGCTGCAGGCGTGTGGTAAGGAGCCAGGGGTCTTGACTGCGAGAGCCCCGGACTGCAAGAGGGATGTCTCCCCAGGGGTCCCGGACTGCAAGAGGGCACAGGTTGGGCTGAGGGAACCCCAGGGCACAAATCTCATGCATCGGGCCTCTAGTGTTAAAAGAAACGGAATCTCTGGCTGACCTCTTACGGTAAAAGCTTCACTGCTTTTTACTGTTTTTTTTGGAGAAGAGCTTCTTTTCCTGAGAAATTTTGCACTGTTACTTGCAGATCTTAGTGATCCTAATTAGAGTTATAACTTCAGGGATACAAATGTGTGTCCTCAGTAAGTATGTTCTGGAAAGATGAGTGAGTGTCTTTCAATTAGTAATGACTGATGTTTTGCTCATAATCAGGTTTATTCTGTTTTTTTTTCTTTTTTTTGTTAATCCTCATCTGAGGATATTTTTCCATCGATTTTTAGAGAGAGTGGAAAGGAAGGGGAGAAACAGAGAGAGAAACATTGATGTGAAAGAGACACATCAATTGGTTGCCTTCCATGGGCCTCGACCAGGGCTGGGGATGAGCCTGCAGCCGAGGTATGTGCCCTTGACCGGAATTGAATCTGGGACTCTTCAGTCCATGGCCGCTGCTCTATCCACTAACGATACTGGTTGGGGCTATTCTGTATTACTTTACTTTTGATGGAAATAAATGTTTTTAAACTATTTAAGCCCTAATCTCTGTTTGTTTATTTACAGTGAATCTAACATTATAAGCATTTGGAATAATGGGAAAGGCATTCCAGTAGTAGAACATAAAGTAGAGAAGGTTTATGTTCCTGCATTAATTTTTGGACAGCTTTTAACATCCAGTAACTATGACGATGATGAGAAAAAAGTAACAGGTAAAGAAAGTCTAAATGGCTGGCTAGATATTTTATTAAAAAATATTGCTCTCAACATAAAGCTCTTATTATTCCTATATAAAATATTACAGAAGAGGAAACCTGTGTAGTTTTGTTGTGAGAAAAATTCTTTTCAGAATTAATATCTATGAAAAACTATCCTGTATAAGTATTATCTTGATTATACCCTGCCAGATACTTTGAAAGCTTAATTTATAGTACATTGATTTATGTTAGAATTCCCGAAACTCTAACCAGGATGACAGATTGAGTTTTGAATTACTGATGAAAGTAAGATGTGTGATTCCTATATATGAGAGCTTGGTATTGCATAAACACTATGTCTTTTGGTATCAGTTAAATTACTTTTAAACTGTTTTCTTTAAGAGAGTGAAGATTGAAAATTAGACTCTGTAAATAGAGTTGAAAATGCTTTGACCAACCAAATGTTGTCTTATTATGTTAACCGAGTAGGTTGATACTGTTTTCTTTTGTGTGTTTAAAACCAAAGACTAAAAATTTGTAATAGAGAAGTGACTTCAATAGAAAGTTTAAATTTCATACTCATATATTTACTGGATTATAGGAGATAACCAAGCTTACTTTAGAAAAGTTTGATGAAGATAATGAATGTACAAAATACATACTTTAATTATATATATGCTAAATTTTAATTGTAATTTTCTTTAAATGAAAAAGTTTGTATTCTGAACTATTCAGTTGATGATAGTTAAGGTAGTGCAGTAAGTAAAACTCACTGCAACAGACCTGTCCTTTGGTAGGTAAGTTAAAGTTCTTTAACATCATTTTCTTTAAACCTTTCACATTTAATTGTTCTTACAGGTGGTCGAAATGGTTATGGTGCAAAACTTTGTAATATTTTCAGTACAAAGTTTACAGTAGAAACTGCTTGCAAAGAATACAAACATAGTTTTAAACAGGTATGATAAATATGTATCTAATTGCTTTTTAAAAATAATCATGCTTTGTTGCTTTGCTAAGATAATACCTTAGGTAAATTGCAATCACACACACACACACACACACACACACTCTTAAGTGTTAAGCATGTCATCATAGTGTAAAAGACTTTAGAATGTCTGGGAGATTTTATATAAGCCTGTCTTTCTCCTATTCCCTTAAAATAAAATGTTTTAACAGACTTTTCTTTGAACATTGTAAAGCTTTAGTGAAAATGCCCTGAACTTCAAAGGTAATTGAAATATATCCACTTTGGATGTTTAAAACTTCCTCATCTATAATAATAAAAGCGTAATATGCTAATTAGACCGGATGTCCTTCTGGACGACCTTCCGGACGAAGCTGGGGCTATGAGGGAAGCCTGGATCCTGGGTGCCAGAGGGAAGCTGGTGCCAGCAGCTCGGGGAGGGAAGGCCTACTCTTGCATGAATCTTGTGCATTGGGCCTCTAGTTACTCATGAAATTAATATTTTAAAATTTTATTTTACTCTTGTATGCCTTTGAAAATAGAGTGCAATTTTACATAAGGTAAATAAATTTCTCAGTCAAGCATAATACCTTATTTTTGTAAAATTCTATATAGTCGTGATGAAAAACTTAGGATATTTTATTAACTATGTATCAAGTTGTGCAATTTATTTTGGTTATTTTCAACATGAGATTGTTATAATAATATTTAAAAATTTTTAATCTTTAATATCAGGCTCAAAGATTTGTTAGGTTTGTTGATGGGCTGAAAAATGTATATAGTTGTGGTAATTGTATTTCATGAGCTGAGTCTTTACGTATTATAAAATATAGAAACATAGAAATATTTGAATGTATTTTCTTTTAAAGACATGGATGAATAATATGATGAAGACATCTGAAGCCAAAATTAAACATTTTGATGGTGAAGATTACACATGCATAACATTCCAACCAGATCTGTCCAAATTTAAGATGGAAAAACTTGACAAGGATATTGTGGCCCTCATGACCAGAAGAGCTTATGATTTGGCTGGTTCATGCAAAGGGGTCAAGGTCATGTTTAATGGAAAGAAATTGCCTGTAAGTATCTTCTAAAATAGTTAATGCTTTGTTATTTTGTAGATATCTTATAGTTTTAAAATCTAATATCATTACCTTTTTCTTTTAACTGGTATATTTCAGTGATTCAATTTAAACTGATTATTGATATATTTGGATTAAAACATCTTGCTAGCTGTTTTCTATTCATTGTATTTGTTCTTTGTTTCTTAATTCCTTTTATTCAACCTTCTCTGGTTTTAATTGAGCATTTTTTAATGATTCCATTTTATCACCTCTGTTTAGTTATACATCTTTTTAAAACTTTTTTAGTGTTTGCCCTAGGTTTTACAATTTCATTTGTAAATACTTTGAGTCTACCCTCAAATAATTGATCACTTAATGTTTAGTGAAAGGACTTTCTAACAGTGTATCTTCAGAATCTTCCTCCCATTTCTTGTGTCATTACCATCATACATTTCATTTTTACACATGCTATAAATACCAGAAGAATGACAACGAGGCAGAAGAAACATTTGAGAAAATGATTGCAGAAAATTTTCACAGTTAGTGACGTCATTGTTAATGCTTTAAGCATTCAGTTATCTCTTAGAGAAATTAAAAATAATACCTACATTCACTCCATTTCCAGTGCTCTTAATTTCTTGGCGTAGATTTAAGTTTCTGATTTTAATCACATTCCTTTTGCCTGGTGATCTTCCTTTAGCATTTTTGTAGGGCATTTTTGCTGGTAATAAGTTCTCTCAGGTTATGTTTGTCTGAGAGTTTTTGTTTCCCTTCACTTTCAAAGACAATAGAAATTTCACAGGATACAGAATTTGGGGTTGACATTTCTTTTTCTTTCAATACTTAAAGATGTCACTCTGTTGTCTTCTTGCTTGCATGGTTTCTGATGAGAAGTCTGCTGTAGTTCATATCCTTCTTCCTCTGTTGGTAAGGTGTTTCATTTTCCTCTGGCTGCCTTGAAGATTTTCTCTTTGTCTTTGTTTTCTTTGAGTATGATATGCTTAGGTGTGTATATGGGTTTGTGTGTGTGTGTGTGTGTGTTTGCATTTATTTCGTTTGGTGTTTATTGTCTGTTACTGATCTTGGAAAATTTTGGCCATTATTTCTCCCAATATTTCTTTTGTGCTGTTTTTTCGTTTTCTTCTGGTATTTCATTTATGCACATGTTATACTACTTGGTATTGTTCTAAGCTCTTGGATGTTTTGCTCTGCTTTCTTCATTCTTTTTCTTTGTGTTTCAGTTTTTTAAGTTCTATTGCCCTATTTTTTTAAGATGAAGTGGTATTTTAATTACTTTATGCCCTCTTAATTTTAATGATTTTTTTCTTTATTGTGTCAAGTTTACGATGAGCCTGCTGAAGGCATTCTCTATGTCTTCTGTTTTTAATTCCTGGCATTTCCATTTGATACTTCCTTACAGCATCCATCTCTCTGCTAAAGTTGCATGTTGCCTACCCTTCTCCATTAGAGCCTTTAACATATGAATCATAGTTATTTTAAATGCCCTATCTGGTAGTTAAAATACCTGTGACATAATCTGAGTTTGATTCTGGTGATTGCTTTACCTTTTCAGATTGTTTTTTCTTGCCTTTTGGCATGCCTTATAAGTTTTTGTAGAAAAACAGCTATGTTGTATAGTGTAGATATGGAGTGAATAAGCTTTAGTATGAGGATTTATGTTAATTTATATAGGAAATGGGATGTGTTTGCAGTTTGTTGTTGTAGTTACTGGTGTTGAGGTTTGTTGTTGCTATAAGCAACAGAGATTTCAAATTCTTCCTTGTTCTTGTTTTTTTCTCTTTGATTTGGGCCTTCCTTTTGAGCTGCCCCTCAAGGAGGCTCTGTCTCTTATAGCTCTGCCAGCTGAAACCCACTATTATTATTGGAGGCCTGTTAGCATGGTAGTAGGTTACTTATGTCTGATAAAGTTTCAGATTGGAGTACACAATGGCCTGTGTATTTAGCCGTTACAAATATGTCTATTCCTCTTCTAGAGGCAGAGATTTTTCCTTTGCCCTCTATTCTTTTCCCTAGTTGCAGCAGGTATCTGTCAGTATTCTCATTCAGTATTCTTGAGGCTTCCTGCTCTGCAGAATGCCTTTAAAAAACCAAAACTTAAATGATTAAGGGGTGGGATGGGGTAAGGCAGGGCAGAATGACTTCATTCCAGCTACAGTGATATTTTGCCAATGCTCTCTAGCAGTATCCTTCCCCTGGCAAATTAAGGTTTTATTGGTAAGGGAAATGGTCTGGGTGGAATTCCCAGTGGTTCCTGCTTTCCTCCCCTAGCTAGCACCATTGGGGGAACTTTTTTTTTTTAGATTCTCTCTTTCCTGTGAGAATTTGTGGGTGTTCCTGGAGGAAAAGCCTGCAAAAGAGTAGGAACCCTTTATAATATAGCCCTCAGGGGATTCACACACACATACTAGTCCACACTTGTCCTATAGCAATTTGTCAAAATTTCTGGTTTAATGTTCCTTCTGGCTTATATGACAGCAGGCAGCTTCTGCCCTAGTTAAGCAAATGTTTCAGTTCTGTGTCTCCTACAGACTCCTAACTCTCTTCAGGCTCAGGATGGCCAGATGGTCTGTGATCTCAATTTTTTGAGGGTTTATAAAATATCAGTTTGTCTGACCAGTTCTTTATAAGGGCACAAGCTTATTCTTTTTCTTTTTTTCCAGCCCTCTTCCATGTCTGAACTCAAAGTGGAAGTCTACTTTGTTATTTTAAAAAACTTAAACTTTTGAAAGATTTTATAATAATTTACCAGTTCAGCTATCCATTCATAACCTTTCTTTATCAAGTAAATAGAGAATTAATTGATTTTTTTTGAGGATAGGGATCAAGGAGTAGAATAGGGGAAAGTCATGAAGGTTTGGATCTGCCACATAAGCTGTTGTGAAGTAAGGGAAATGAAAGTTTGAGAGTACCGGATGGCATTCACCTAGTTGAGCTGCCAATATTAGATTGTTTATTGTTATTGTTTTTCAAATTAATAGGTAAATGGATTTCGCAGTTATGTAGATCTTTATGTGAAAGACAAATTGGATGAAACTGGAGTGGCCCTGAAAGTTATTCATGAACTTGCAAATGAAAGATGGGATGTTTGTCTTACATTGAGTGAAAAAGGATTCCAGCAAATAAGCTTTGTAAATAGCATTGCAACAACAAAAGTAAGTATAATATGTTAATTATCTTTTATTTCTAAGTAAGTGGTAGAACAATGCTTCATTAAAAACAACAAGATCAATAACAACAACAGCAAAAAAACCACTCCAAATCTGCTTTGGTGAAATCAGAATTGACTTATGAAAATGAAAGTTTATTTTCTGTAAAATAGCTGTCTTATAATTTAACATCCATTGAGAAATAAGTTTATACTATTAATGTTTAAAGTTGACTACATTTATATTTTATGAAATTTACAATGATAAATTCCTTATACTGTGTTCTGAGTTTAAGATGTAGAAGAAAGACTAATAGGAGATGAGTATGTTTAGGATGGTCATTCTATGGAGTTTAAACCCTCTTCTTTAGGTTTTTTGATTTAAAAAATCAATGAAATTCTTCCTATTTAAAAGCATCTATCCATGACCAGAGTAAAGTATTATTATGCAATACAAACAAACATGTATCCCTAGAATAACCTAAAGTACTGTTTTATCACTTTGTCACTCTTCTTCAGGTTTTAACATTTTTAATGTTCAATTTTTTAATAATCTAGTTATCACTTTCTCTAGTCAACAAAAATCCTGCATTCATTATGATTTTATTTTATTATATGTAATAGAAACCTAATGTAAACATGTAAAAGTTTTACTTTTCCTCTCATATCTAAGAACCAAGGGTAGGCAGTCTTAATTCAGTACTATGACTCCATAGTGTCATTAGGGACCTATGCTTTCCCTGGCTTTCTTTCCTGCCACCTTTAGCATATGGCTTTTTTTCTCATGCCTTTTAAGTTGCCTGCTGCACTTCCATGCCTCATTTCTAAGTCCTAGGGAGAGAGAATTAGGTTGGGAAAATGCATATGCCAACTAAATTTCTCCCTTTTTAAATTGTGATAACATATGTATAACAGAATAGTTTTTCCGGAAGCCCCATCCAGTAGACCTCTCCTAACATCTTTGGCTAGAACCGTGTCATGTGGGTACCTCTAGCTGCAAGGAGTCCAGATTGGAGAATCTTTGTAATTGGGCATGTTGCCAGTTAAAAACAAATTTGGATTTGTCAATAAAGTAAAATGAGGAAATGGATATTGCATGGACAACTGGTAATGCTTGCCACAGTCCCTAAGTTTAACTATTGTGTCATTTATCACCCCCAGTATTCATTCTCACTTCCATGTCAGTTTTTTTTTTTAAATTGTTTTTGCTTTGTATAAAATTGGCTAATTGATTATATGGCCAAAGAGACCTTATTTTTTAAATCCCAACTCTGCTATTCTGACACTCATATTACTACTCTGGAAAATGGGTTTAATAATACTGACTGCACAAAGTTGTAAAGATAAACACTCATTTTAGAAAAAAGGAATATGTAAGTATTTTGCTACCTTACTATAGAAGATTTTGTATTTTTTTTTCTTTTTAGGGTGGACGGCATGTGGATTATGTAGTAGATCAAGTTGTTGGTAAACTGATCGAAGTAGTCAAGAAAAAGAACAAAGCTGGTGTATCAGTGAAACCATTTCAAGTAAGTGATGCTGTAGTATTCTGTTGAAGTAGTAAATAGTACCAGTTCTGATGTTGACTTATTTTTTTGGTATGTTTTCAACAGGTAAAAAACCATATATGGGTTTTTATTAATTGCCTTATCGAAAACCCAACTTTTGATTCTCAGACTAAGGAAAACATGACTTTGCAACCCAAAAGTTTTGGGTCCAAATGCCAACTGTCAGAAAAATTTTTCAAAGCAGTGAGTAAAACTTGTATTATTTTTCAGTGTGTTTTTATTGAAAGTTAAGTAGTTTTCTTTATTTTATTTGTGATTAGTTTCTTATATTAACTAGATATAGGCATATACTACAAACTAATACACTTAATTCTGTAAACTTCAAAGGGTAAACTTTATTTTGTTAAACAATTGGTTATTTTGCCAAGAATTGAAATAGGTAATCTTTTAATTAATTGTGTTTGTAGCTTTGCTTTGGTCATTATAAAGCCAGATATTCCCCCAATAGGTGTTCAGGTCCTGTTAGGACTTCTGATTTCAATCTTTTTATTCATTTCAACTTTATGTTTAGATATTTACTATTGTGTAGTTGTTTTTTTTAAAAATTGTGATAACATATGTATAACAGAATTTTTTATATTCTACATATTTTAAAATTATTTTACTTAGCACATAATTATTTAGGCTGCTTTAACCTTTCTGATATAAGGTGAGAATACAAATAAATAATGAATCTTAGATTTATAACCAAGATTTGCGACTGCTAATAGCCTCTCATAATCTGTTATTTATAAGTAAGATTTGCCTCAGTTCCCTTATTCAGCAGTACCCTCAAAAACATATTAATAAACATATATAAAGTTCCTTTAAATATGTTTGCACTAGGAATGTAAAGATGAATAAATGATAGTTCTTCTTTGGAAATTTATAATTTGGTGGAGGAATAAGTGTGGTAGTGGTAACATACTTATCAAATTCCATTATCAGAATTTTAAAGGTAGGTTCTCACAAACAATAACAAATTTAGAATATAGCTGAAGGCCTATGAAAATAGTACTTTTAATTCTGTTCATAATCGATGCAGAATACAAATGACCTTATGTTAATGCTTTCCCAAATTTGTGCTCTCATAAAAGTTCTCATTTTGAACTGATTTGATTTTAGATTTTCTACTTTTTCATTTTTGGAAGATTAAGTTTAAATTTGGCAATATACTTCACCTCTTTTATATCTCAAACATTCCAAAAAACTCTTCTGTACACCTAAAATCAAACTACCCAGGATGATAAAAAAATAACTCCACTTGGAGCTGCTTCACTTTATTTTCTTTTTGGTAAACATGTGGTCACATGTTGATTAACTGCTGAGTGACACACTATTTACAATGTTGAAATGCTCATTATCAAACTTTTTAAAGAATAAGAACTATTCATAAGTTCTTGAATTTATCCTAATGTTTCCTTTATGTTAATATTTTTTGTCATAGTGAATTCAAGATTCACATTTTTGTATTGACAGATATCAGAAATGTCAGTGAACAGAATTTACAAGCTGGTAAATTCAAGGGTGGATCAGCTTAACTGTGTTAATTTTAGCAAAATGAACTTGTGAGAAAAGCTATGTATATTTCTCATGGAGTTTATTAGAATATAATTTTTTCATATCTAGTAAAATCTTTTCTTCATGCTTTTATATTTCAGTATAGTAACTGCCAGAGTTAGTTTTACTGTAGTTAGAATAAAATTTACTAGTGCAAACAATTATCATTGTTATTGTTTTGCCCTATAACTGCATAGGGTAACAAGTATTACGTTCATTTTAGGTAAGTGTATGAACTTCTGGCTTGTTTGTATATCATTCATTATGCTTTCATTTTTAGGCCTCTAATTGTGGCATTGTAGAAAGTATCCTGAACTGGGTGAAATTTAAGGCTCAGACTCAGCTGAACAAGAAGTGTTCATCAGTAAAGTATAGTAAAATCAAAGGTATTCCTAAATTGGATGATGCAAACGATGCTGGTAAGATTTAGATTAAAATATATATATATATGTATATATATTTAAGTTTTTATTTGTCCAGTTATATTTTCATTTTCCACATACAGTTAGACAGTAGGATTTTATGTTCAGAGTATAATTTCACTTCATTAAAATTGCTACATGCACCACATATTACTGATTTTCAGGGGGTAGGAATTCAATAAAGTATACAACATTTAAACTATTCTAAGCATAATGTAAGATGATTGTTACAGTCTTTCACTATCATCATTGCGATTATTAAGTTTTCTGGCTTCATTTTTCTCATTAGTAAAATTGAGGAATGTGGAGTATATGTCTTTCTAAATTTCTCTAGGTGGCAAACATTCCCTGGAGTGTACACTGATACTAACAGAGGGAGACTCTGCGAAATCATTGGCTGTGTCTGGACTAGGTGTGATTGGGCGAGACAGATATGGAGTCTTTCCACTCAGGGGAAAAATTCTTAACGTACGGGAAGCTTCTCATAAACAGGTATATGTTTGCATATATATGTGTGTATATATATATATATATACACACACACACATACACATATATGGCATTTTCATACTTTACTAAAATTATTGAATTTTTAAATGTAAAATACTTTCAATTCCTTTTCTTTATGTACAGATCATGGAAAATGCAGAAATAAATAATATTATTAAAATAGTTGGTCTACAATACAAGAAAAGTTATGATGATGCAGAATCTCTGAAAACTTTACGTTATGGAAAGATTATGATTATGACTGATCAGGTTAGTTTAAAAATTGCCACATATTTAAAACTCATCTTTTTCAGATTGTCCTTTCAATGTTTGTTTTATGAGACTTACTCCAAGATAGTACAAGTGAAAGTGATTGTACATCAATGGGGAAGAAAACATTGTTTAATGGCACTGTTTGTGTGAAGCACATTTTACATTGTCTAATTTATGAGTAACCATTTTTTTGGTTAGTTATTATAAAAATGTTTTAAAATATAATAAATGTGAGAAGAGTAGAACACACACTGTAGTATTAAGGTGTTGAAGCATACCTGTACTTAGAAAGAAAATGAAAGAGTAAATAGGATAATGATTAATATTTCTATATGATGCTTAATTTTTGATGCACAAATACTAGGAGGATTGAATAGTAAAATGGCAGTAACTGGGGAAGAACTAGAAAATTGAAAAGTATGAAATTCATATGTATCCAGCTGCTTTTCTCTTATGCCCTCTAATGAAAAGCATTTGTACAGAAAAATCTTCAACTAAAAAAGCTGCTTATAGTGTTAAGTAGTTTTTATGTCAAAAGAAGACTTGTGAATACCTGTTCTCCATGGACATTGCCTAGTGAAGTTGCATTATAACCATGTTTATTGTCTTTCCATTCTTAAATCCGTCTTTTAGTGATATCTGGTTAAACTATTTCAATGGAATTTTGCTTTGCTGCATTCAGATATTTAAAAATTTGATCATATAAGTAATTATATTTCATAAAACTATTATAGCTCTCTTTACTGATATTTATTTAGGATCAAGATGGTTCTCACATAAAAGGCCTGCTTATTAATTTCATCCACCACAATTGGCCATCACTTCTGAAGCATGGTTTTCTTGAAGAGTTCATTACTCCAATTGTAAAGGTACTACTTACATTAATATGTTTTTATACTGTTTGCTTAAAGCAGGGGTCCTCAAACTTTTTAAACAGGGGGCCAGTTCACTGTCCCTCAGACCGTTGGAGGGCCGGACTATAGTTTAAAAAAAAAACTATGAACAAATTCGTATGCACACTGTACATATCTTATTTTGAAGTAAAAAAACAAAACGGGAACAAATACAATATTTGTATTTGCATGTGGCCCGCGGGCCGTAGTTTGAGGACCCCTGGCTTTTAAAGGGTAGCAGAAAAACTAATTTTTTTTTTTATTAATTTAAGGCAAGCAAAAATAAGCAAGAACTTTCCTTCTACAGTATTCCTGAATTTGATGAGTGGAAAAAACATATAGAAAACCAGAAAGCCTGGAAAATAAAATACTACAAAGGTTTGTATTTTAAAATATTTAAAAAATTTAAAATAACTAGTGACATAAATGTATGTTATTAAAGTGTTATAAAATATTTTGAAATTTTGTCTCTTTTAGACTTTAAAATTAGCTGTTGCTGATTTTTAAATAATTGTTAAGGAAAATTTTATAAAGTATAAAGAATAGTATAATGGACTTCCTATGTACTTCAACAATCACCATTTCATGGTCAATCTTGTTTTATCTAAACTCTTCTCATTGCCATCCTATTAGTTTGGAATAATTTCCAGATATTATCCTATAATACTTTAATATGTATCACTTAAAGAGTTTTTTTAAAAGTCCTTAATACCATTTTCATATCTTTTTTTAATAACTTAAAATAGTCAGTGTTAAAATTCTCCTGCTTGTAAAACAAATGTTTATAATGTTTTGTTTTGTTTATTTTTTGAGTCAATGTCCAAACAAGGTTCACACATTACGTCTGGTTGATAAGTTTCTAAAATCTTAGTGTATTGTTTCTCTTTTTATATTTTTTCTTGTACTTTATTTGTTCAAAAAGTTGGATTTTTTTGTCCTGTATAATTTTACATTCTGTATTTTGCTGAGCATTCCTATAGTTTCCTTAAATATGTAGCATGTTTCTCTGCCCCTTATTCTATGATAACTGGTAATACATTGGAGGCTCGATCAGATGAAGATTAGATTTATGTAGCAAAAACATTTAATAGGCGGTGTTGTATACTTATGTTAGGGGCATGTAATATATGGCTTGTCTTTCTTTTTCCCCAAAAATTAATCAGTTGGTCCAGGTGTTGCCAGTTTGATCCATTAGCTTTTCACATAATGGTTTTAAATAACCATTGATGTTCATGATTCACTTAAAATATTTTTCACCTTTTTTGAGATATAACTGACAAATAAAAATTTATGTATTTAAGGTATACAACATGATGAGTTGATATACATATACATATCCATCACCTCATATAGTTACCCTTCTTTTTTTAGGACATTTAACATCTACTCTCAGCAATTTTCAAGTATACAGTATAGCACTATCCTATATAATAAAAGGTTAATATGCAAATTGTCCCCTCGGGAGTTCAACTGACCAGGAGTTCGACTGCTCACCATGATGTGCGCTGACCACCGGGGGGGGCGGGGAGGGGGAGGGCGCGGAATGAAGGAAGGCCCTGATCAGCCCTGATCGCCAGCCAGGCCTAGGGACCCTACCTGTGCATGAATTTTGTGCACTGGACCTCTAGTTAATAATAGGCAACATGATGTTCATTAGATCCCCAGAAGTTAACATCTTATAACTGCAAGTTTGTATTCTTTGATAGACATTTCACTTTTCCCCACTTCCCAAGCCTCTAAAAACCACCATCTCTTCTCTCTTTGAGTTCTACATTTTTTTGGTTTCCACATTTAAGTGATATTATACAGTATTTGTCTTTGTCTCGCTTATTTTCATTTTTATTTTTTAAATTGTGCAGGGTTGGGTACCAGTACAGCTAAAGAAGCAAAGGAATATTTTGCTGATATGGAAAGGCACCGCATCTTGTTTAGATATGCTGGGCCTGAGGATGATGCTGCCATTACGTTGGTAATAAAGCAAATTTTAAGAAGTCTGTTCTCATATCCATCCACCTACCTCCTATACCTTTCTTCCCAGTCTGGGTTTTCTACAATCAGTCTCTTTTGAATTCTAAAGCCCAAACTCATCAATTTTAGTGTTTTTCTCATACCTATGCCCCTGATTATGCCCTGTTTTCATAGTTCTTTCATTGAAAAACCTCTGTTCAAGTATATTTTTGATTAAAAGCATATTGGAAAAACCAAATTTCCCAGAAATTAATGTTTTTTGCCTTTATAACTTTTAATTTTATAATGAAATTATTTTGTAGTATGTGAAATAATTTCCTGGAATCTTTCAGGCATTCAGTAAAAAGAAGATTGATGACAGAAAAGAATGGTTAACAAATTTTATGGAAGATCGGAGACAGCGTAGGTTACATGGATTACCAGAGGTTAGTCATACGGAGTGGTGATCTGGGGGAAGAAAGAGACTAAAACTGATATAGTCATAATGATAATATTACTATATAACTTTTTTCTTAGCAATTTTTATATGGCACAGCAACAAAGCATTTGACATACAATGATTTCATCAACAAAGAATTGATTCTCTTCTCAAACTCAGACAATGAAAGGTCTATACCATCTCTTGTTGATGGTAAGTAGCTGTCATTTCAAATTTTTTCTCATTTTTGTACATTATTGAGTATAACTTAATTTCATATGCTTTAAGTCATCTCAATAATAAATCTTAAAATCCATAAATTGTTTTAGAAATATTTTCATAGGACTGAAATATTTTATATTTCTTAATTTGAATATTTTAAAACCCTTTTTGAATTTTTTCAGGAGAATTAACTTATGGCAAATTTTAAAAGCCCTTGACCCAAGTTGATTGCAGACTTCCTAAAATAAATAGTAAAATGGGATTTTGATAAGTTCTAAAATATTTATCAGAGACTACATTTTAAAAACGCCTTTAGATTTCAATACTTTAACTTATTTTACTTAACAAAATAAAACTTTATAAACTACCTTGTGATTAGAGCACATTTTGGTCTTTTTTTAAAAAATATATATTTTATTGATTTTTTACAGAGAGGAAGGGAGAGAGATAGAGAGTTAGAAACATCAATGAGAGAGAAACATCGATCAGCTGCCTCCTGCACACCCCCTATTGGGGATGTGCCCACAACCCAGGAACATGCCCTTGACCGGAATTGAACCTGGGACCCTTCAGTCTGCAGGCCGACGGTCCATCCACTGAGCCAAACCAGTTTCGGCACATTTTGGTCTTCTATCTAGCACTTGTTAATTTTCATTATATAACTTTTAGCAAGTTAGTTGATCTTTGTGTTCCTTGGTTTTTCAACTAATAGCAGATGATTGTACCTGTCCATCTAGTTCTAGCTTTAAGTTATATCCCTTCTATGACGTCTTCCCTAACAATTTTAGTCTAAACTGGTCTCAGATGCCTAAACTGTGTCAGTAATTTTGTGCCTATTATTTTATTTGTGTTAATTTTGCCTTCTCAGTTAGATTATAAAATTCTGAAGGAAAGGGACCATGTTTATTATCCTCTTGTTTCTACAATGCTTCGGGCCCATGATGATGATGATGATGATAGCTAGCATATACTGAAAATTTGTTATTGTGCTCATTGGTCTAGAACAAGAAGAATGATAAGGAAGCAGAGAGCTTTGCTTGCATTATCTTAATGTAATCCTTATGATCACCCTATTAGGAAGGTAATTATTTTTAGTACACTGATGAGGACACTGAGTTTACTGGGTTAGTAATTTGTGCAAAGGCACATGATAAATGGCCTAGTTAAGAAGAGTATTCAGATTAGTAAGAATCTAAACCCTGCATTCTTAACTACCACATACATCTCTCATTTGTAAGGGCTATCCTGATTTGGGATACTCGAATAATAGTTTCAGACTTATTGATGGTTTGGTGCTCCTTTAATTACAACTGCCATTTTGGATATGTGGGTGTTTGGCATTTCCTATGAAAGAAGCTTAGTGCTACTGAGCAGTTTAAGACCAAAAGGTGGTCTTTCAATTGGTACTTCATTTTTGGAATAGATTGAAATGATATCAAAACATGTTAGTTTATATTCCACTTTGTTATAGAATCTCAATTATTTTTAGTCAGTACTTTTTCAAAAACAAACTCTATCTTTCCTTTTCTTTCTTGAATATATAGGACATTTTTGTCACTAAAAGAAACATTACAACTATATTTTCGGTAATATTTTTAAAAGAGGATTATTTTTTTTAAATAGGCTTTAAACCAGGCCAACGAAAAGTTTTATTTACCTGTTTCAAAAGGAATGACAAACGTGAAGTAAAAGTTGCCCAGTTGGCTGGATCTGTTGCTGAGATGTCTGCTTATCATCATGGAGAAGTAAGAATTAAATTTGGAATCAATTGAGAACTATGCTTACAGACATGAAGAATGACAATGAAGCATAATGAAGTATTTTTTCTTTTATAAGGTCTTTGAAAATGTAAAAGAATTGAGTTTGGATTTTAATTAAAATTAGGGAATACTTACAGCGAATTAAAGTTTAGAACATTAATATTATGTTCTGTTTCTATTCTATAGCAAGCATTGATGATGACTATTGTGAATTTGGCTCAGAACTTTGTGGGAAGTAACAACATTAACTTGCTTCAGCCTATTGGTCAGTTTGGAACTCGGCTACATGGTGGCAAAGATGCTGCAAGCCCTCGTTACATTTTCACAATGTTAAGGTAACAGTTTGCTGATATAGTGGTATCAAGTTCTATTTGAAGTTTATTGGAACTTACTAAATGGTTAATAGAATTGTAACTATGGAGAAGTATCAATGGGGATTCTGTTGAGGTTAAATATTTTAAATTATTTGATAGTAAATAGAAGGAAGTTTGTTGATATAAATTTTTATGAATTATTGGTGAAACCAGTCTTAATGAATGTAAGGATTTTTCTGACCCAAAACTTCACTTTTAGTATATGTGCTGCCGAAGTGAGCACTCAAAACTTCACTTTTTAGGCTGAAGATGGGTTTTGTGATTTAGACAGAGTAAGAGGAAATTCTTAAAAAGTTATTTATCAATACTAAGAATTTAGGTAGGTAAGTATGGAAGTAAAATTGGGTTATCTTATTCTAGCTTTATGCCTCAGAGAAATATATTTGGTAATAAGGCTAGGTCAGTTTTACTGTGAAGCACGTGTTATCAAAATTTTAAAAATGCACTCTTTTAAAAATATTTTTTTGAAATGTAGTTTTTAATTATGTATACAATTTTATTTCCAAAAACCATGACATTTTTTCCATATATTTTTTCTCTTTTATTAGCTCTTTAGCAAGACGGCTTTTTCCTATTGTAGATGACAACCTGCTTAAGTTCCTTTATGATGACAATCAACGGGTAGAGCCTGAGTGGTATATTCCCATAATTCCTATGGTTTTAATAAATGGTGCTGAGGGCATTGGTACTGGATGGGCTTGTAAACTACCCAATTACGATGCTAGAGAAATTGTAAACAATGTCAGAAGAATGCTAGATGGCTTGGATCCTCATCCCATGGTAATTATTTAGAATTTGTTGCTTATATTGTTTATTTAAAAAAACAACGTGTAAACTACAAAGTCCAGTCATTTTAAAAAAGTAATGGAACCATTTTTATTTTAGAACATATTATAGACAATAACTACTTTATTAGTATACAATTTGATATTTGCTTATTGTAAAAGATACAAGCTGGAAAAAGCCTGGACCTAGAGATAAGGCTTATGGGGAAACACTATTGAAATATACAAATACTCAGTATTTCAGGCTTTCGTATCTAAAGTATATAGAGAATAATGTTTTTATGACAAAGTTATGTAACTTTAGCATATATTTCTAAACTACTGACCCATGCTTAACAACACATTGTATATATTTTAATGTACCCCTGATATTTTTAAATTTTGCCCCTATACCATTCACTGTGTTTAGTTCTTTCCCAAAACGCCACTCAAGAGAAACCTCTCAAGAAAGTGTCTATCACTCTTCCACATGATTTAAAAATCATCTGGAAATTTTCTTTTTCTCATGATACTTAAGTAAAGGTTATATTGTATTTTTCTTACAAAATGGTAGTGCTCATTGTAGAAAATACAAATAAGCAAAGAGGGAAATGTACTTAATAAACCCACCATGGAGAATCAAACTTAATATTTTATTGTATTTCCCGCCAAGTTTTATTTCATTTTTGTATTTTAAAAGAAAACAAAAATTAGATTATGTGTATGATTACTCAGGTTTACCCAAAATGTTTTCCACCTTAAATACTTTATATTGCCAAAATATTTATAACAGAAGCCATCAAACTACTTTATGATTATAGCATTTATTTTCATCCTTTTAGATACATTTTAGGGTATTTTAGTCCATGTATTTGACCAGTGCTTCTTGTGTACCTAATATATCTACTTACTTACCGATCTGTTTCACCAATTTATTGATCTTTGAGATAACGTGCTAAGTGGTGAGAGAAAAAATTGTGATCTCTGTCTTCAAAAAGATAATCTGTTGTCAACACAAGACTTTGGGGCATGAAGTTTGCAGGGACAAAAGATAGTTGCTCATTGTGCCAGAAGAAATGTCCTGTGCCACATGCCCAACTTCTTAGTGATATAACAAATATGGATTTTAAAAGAGGGAGAGAGAGCACTTGTAATTAGGCTGAGAAAGATGAGTTACATTTATATAAGTGAATGGGGTGTGTGGAGCTTAATATGTGTTAGGGCTGCTGGATAGAATGAGTGAAAGTAAGGATATTCAAAATATTCTAGCGAATGTGGAAGAAGGGTAGTGCTCTGGAAGGCAAATCATTGGAGGAATGGTAGAGTGTTAGATTGGGTAAAGACTGGGGAAGGCTTTCAAAATAATATCCAAGCAGTTGGAAATGAAAGGGTTATTAATCTAGGGGGAAAGGAGGTGTGGAGACAATAAGCTAGGGGATAAAAAGTACTATTCTAGGAAGACAAAGAAAGATGATTCTAAGGTTTTGCAATTGGGGAATAGATTATTTTAACAGAAGCTGTGAATTCAAGACTGAGTGATTTTTTTTTTTTTTTAAATTTGGAGAGGGACTAGGAGGATGAGGAATTGAGTTTCAGTCATGTTTATCTGTCAATAGCAGTAGACCACAGACTTCGAAGCATTCAAATGTAGTATTGGCACATAGGACAGAAGTCAAAGCATTAAGTTATTTTTATTTTTCTCTGCAGCTTCCAAACTACAAAAACTTTAAAGGAACCATCCAAGAACTTGGTCAGAACCAATATGCAGTCAGTGGTGAAATTTTTGTGGTGGATAGAAACACAGTAGAGATTACAGAGCTTCCAGTTAGGACTTGGACACAGGTTAGTTTAAGTATGTGAGCTGTCTGTAAAGAGGGATTGCATTAAGTAGTTCTTTCTGGTAAGAATATGCATGATTCCATCTTTGTCTTAAGTCTGTATAGTGTTTTAAAATTCCTGTATACATTTCTGAACCATTCTATTGAATTTGTGCTTTGAATATTTAAATGTAATTTTAAAGTTTTTTTAACTTAGCTTAAGTTATTCAACATTTAGATTTTTAAAAAATATTCTTATTGATTTCAGAGAGGAAGGGAGAGGATCAGAGAGCTAGAAACATCAATGAGGAGAGAGAGTCATTGATTGGTTGTCTCCTGCATGCCCCACAATGGGGATGAAGCCTGCAACCCAGGCATAGGCCCTGACCGGGAATCGAACCTCAACCTCCTGGTTCATAGGTCCAAGCTCAACCACTAGGAAAGCTAGGCTTAAGCTACCCTTTAAAGAGACTATTTGTATATCTTGAAATGACTAGAAGAGTATGTAAGAAATAGTTTTGAACCCTTATAAATATGGCCAATATTCATGTCATTATCAACTGTTATAAATCTAAAGGTATGCATGTCTTCTCTTGTCAGTTCTAGTTGATATAGTTAACTCTGAATACAGTTCCCTCATTGTCTTTATACCCTCAGTGGTTCCCTTGCCTTGTGGAGTATTAGCAGATCAGAACCATTATCTTGCATATCTTCTTTCACTATTGAGATGACCATATACTGTCTTCTATAGTGACTGGGCATGAGATGACAGTGATGGAGGTTTGCCTCCCCCCTACCCCCCACAGGAACTGATAATTTTTAAAAAATTGCATGTCTTGTGGTATGAGAATGAGTGTGTCATGAAAAGCATTACTTATTGTTAAATCTTTTATAGGTATACAAAGAACAGGTTTTAGAACCTATGCTAAATGGAACAGATAAAACACCAGCATTAATTTCTGATTATAAAGAATATCATACTGATACAACTGTGAAATTTGTGGTGAAAATGACTGAAGAGAAACTAGCACAAGCAGAAGCTGCTGGATTGCACAAAGTTTTTAAACTTCAAACTACTCTTACTTGTAATTCCATGGTAATTATTAAGATTTGCTATTAATTTAACTTTTCTCGCATGCCATATGTTGGATATTTGTAATTGGTTTCATGATGGGAGTGGCTATAGTTAACTCTGAATACACTTCCCTCTTCTCCCCCCATACATTTTTTTGTACATTTATTTCTTTTCCTCTATGTTATCTACTACTCTTAATCCCAACTGTGCATTTGTGCATCTGTGCTTGAACATTCAGGATGCACATACTGACTAAAAGGTAGTTATGAGAGTGATTGTTGCAGGCTTTTCATCTGCCTTATGCCTGTCCCATTAGCATTTTAATTATGAAGTTCTTATCTCCTCATAACTCCAATCTGCCCTATTAAACTTGTGTATTTGTGTTTATATATAGTTGTAGAGGAAGATAAGAAGTTAATATTTATGATTACCCTTGTCCCATCCCCATCCATTCCCATTAGCTTTTAGATTTAAAGAAGAGTAAAAGAAAAATACAGCAATTGTACAGTGTCTGAGAAAGAGTGCCATAAAAAATGTCAAGAAAAGCTGATGGAAAAAAGAAGTAAAAGGATAGAGAAGAAATAAAATTTCAAAAAAATAATTGAGGAAGTTTGGGTGAATTATAGCACAATTATAAAAACAAAGAGGCAAATGCACATGCATTGAGTATATAGGAGGGAGGACTTGTAGATTTAAAAATTTTAAAGTTAAAGATAAAATATGTTTATTTTTAGTTGGAAACATTTTTTTCTTAGGTGGTTTTATAGCCACATTAAGTAAGAACCTTTTTAAAGAACCTATATTTATCTTTCAGAAATATTTTTATTTAAAATATTTTCACAGTTTTGAGAATTGAGTTCATCAGTTTCTTAGAGTCACTAAAGGAATATTTACAGAAATGTACTTAGTAGTTTTGGCTTTTAGGGGTAGTGTGTGTTTAAATAAGTGTATTATGATTTTAAATACTGTAGATGTCACATAAGTTAAAAATACCAGTACAGATTTATGTAATCTTCAAAAATTTTGTGTTTTGCTTATTAGGTACTCTTTGATCATATGGGATGTCTGAAGAAATATGAAACTGTGCAAGACATTTTGAAAGAATTCTTTGATTTACGATTAAGTTATTATGGTTTACGTAAGGAGTGGCTTGTAGGGATGTTGGGAGCAGAATCTACAAAGCTTAACAATCAAGCTCGTTTCATTTTAGAGAAGATACAAGGGAAAATTACCATAGGTAAGACACAACTTTTAAAAATTTAAACATTAGTTAAAATGGAAAAAATCTTTATTAAATAGAAGACATTTTTATCAGTAGAATATAAACAAATACAAATTGAATCTCTTTTCTTGATCCTAACTTTATTTTTCCCTCACATAGAGAATAGGTCAAAGAAAGATTTGATTCAAATGTTAGTCCAGAGAGGTTATGAATCTGACCCAGTGAAAGCCTGGAAAGAAGCACAAGAAAAGGTAATCATTTGCAGAACAAGACATTCAGAGAAGCTTTTAAAAGCAACTTCCAAAACAAACAAAAAACCCAACCCTTAAAATTTAAATTTAGTACTGCTTAAGGTGTTAAGTTGTCTGTTTGGAGACTGAAGTCTTCTGTTTATCCACAGAACAGATACAGTACAGGAATTTGCAGTGCACACCCACCACAAAGCACTTGGCCAGTGTGACTCAACCAGGGCCTGGAGAAATGACTCCAGGTGTGAGAAGGTAGCTCAGTCTCCTTGGCCTTTTTTCTGAGCCTGCCATTAAAGGGTGTCAGTTATGGTGGTGGTTTTTGTGAGCTGCATGCATATTATCTGGGAACTATACTGGTAGTACATAAATAAGTTTACATTGGTCATTCTCTGGTCACAGCATCGTAATCCAGTCACCATTCACTTGATCTGGTTTCAATTTTTTCTGGGAAGAGTAGAGACAAAATGTTTGATCTTATAGTATTTATCAAGCACCATCTGTATTCTGTCCTGTGCTTAGATCTTTGGCTGGAGATTTAAACCCTGGAACTTGAGATTAAAAGTCTGATGTTTTTAATTAAATTGTCCATTTTAGATCATAAAGTACTAATATTAGTTCAGTGAATGGAATATTGAACTTTGAGATTCCTCTCAAGAATTAGTTTCTTGCTGTCATGCATAATTAAAGGAAAATTTTAGAAAGGCAATACAACATTGTGATTGAGAACACAAATGTACAAAAGGAAGAAAATTGGAAATGATTAATTTTTGATACTTAATTAGACTATTGTGTACATATGGTACTGTGCTAGCATCTTTAAAATACAGTTATGATTATGTGACATAACTTGAACTGAAACTTTAAACTTCCCTATACTTATGAGTTCTCAACCATAATGTTTTTCAGATTTTTCATCAATCTGTATTGAAATGCTGCTTTCATTTACACTATTATAGCTTTTTTTCAATTTTGAACAGTTATTAGAATGCTATATATTAGAGTGAGAAAAATTTGAATAAATTATATATTTTGCAAGTCATAGTAAGATAACAGGCTTATTCATCATTTGAGGAAAAAGGGGTAGGATAAGATAGGGATCATTCAGAATTAAGATAACCTAACAAGCATTTGCTTTCCTTTCAATGTGTTTTATTGCATTCGTAACCCCCAAATTATAGTTTATATACTAATTTGCCCTTCTGTATCACTGTTAGTTTAATTTTTGTCGTAAAAAAAATCAACTAGTGAGCTAATGAATTTAATGCTTAGTTTTAAAAGATATGTGTTTAGAGTTTGAGAATGCCCTTCTGTTGGAAATAGACTTCATAGATAAAACCTAGTACTTGGTTTTAATCATTCATTGCCACCATCAGAATTTGCTCAGCATCTTGGTCATGGGTTCATTTTGTGGGTTCCATTTGTGGGTTCAAGTAACAAAAGAAGCACCCTTAAAAGCCTGTCCTATTGTGTAGAATTTGGAGAAGAGAGAATTATAAAACAGATAATTAGAAGATTATAGTATTTTGGGTTTTTTTCCTCTTCAAAATCATAGTAGAATTTGGTCATTGAACCTTGAAAAGTGTATTTATATTTTTATTTCTGAAAGTATCCTTAGTCACCTTCGTGTTAACAATGATAGATAAACATATTTTGGAGTGCTCGCTAATAAATAACACTCCAGTGTCATCAAAACCTAGAGCAAATATACTTGTAAAGTGTGGGTCTAAGCAGGATTTTATGACACTCTAATAGTATTTTTTAGTAGTGTAACAACCTAAATATTCCATAGCAGCACACTGTTTCATGATGAACTTTTTAAAAACTTATCACAAGTTATCCAGGTATCTATTAATGATCTATCAGCCGAACAACAGTATTCCTTATTTGGCTGCTGTTGCATAATTTTATAGTTTGTTTATGTAATGCGGCCTCTTGCTTTGCAATTTTTCACTTTTATCCTTTTGTTTCTAAAGTATACTTACTTAAACTTGACTTTGTTTATATGTATTATTTTACTGAACATTTTAAATTGTAAAACTTTTTTTTCTCTTTTGGTTACCAAAAGTGAACTTTTTTGTTTAATGGAGTGTCATGGTTAACTCAGTCATTTTTAATTATCTGAGTGCCTTAAACAATTTAGATGCAGTTTTATGTAATGGCTATTATTATTTAAAAAGATTTAAAGGTAATGTCACCTACAATTTCTATTAAATTCATTGCATTTTGAAATTTGATATTAGCATGAGGATTTTTTATTGCAATCCTTTCTTGTGAAAAAGACCTTATGAGTCAAACTTTAGAATAGTCCTCATAATTCAGACTTTTACTCAACAGCTCTTAAATTCTTAAGTGAATTTTCTTAGTCCTTACATGATTAGTCTTGCTTAGAGAATTTTTATCAAGAATTCATCCTTAGAGAGTTGACTGTACCTTAGCATATTTAGTATAACTGTAAAACATTTTTCACAAGTGACATTTATTTTGGGTTTCAAATTGTTCATTCACTCACTGATATAAAAATTTGACAAGATGCAGTGATAAAACTTTAGTTCCACTCTGTTAATTTTGTGTCTTCTCATTTTGTGAATTATAGTGCCTGGGCAATACAGTTAATTTTTTATCACATTCCTGGATGAATAGGAACTGAATATACCACTCCTTTTGAAGACTTTATTATACATTTTTAGAACATTTAAGCTTTTTATAGGAAATATATTTTTAGGTAATTTTGCAGATAATCTAAAATAACTCCACTAACTGAAGATGTAGCACTAAGAATATAGCATTAATGGAATTTTAAAATCCGTATTCGATAAAATTCAACAATGATTTGATGCTATACAGGACTTTAATACAAAGTTTATTATTTTTTACAGGCAACAGAAGAGGAAGAAACACAAAACCAGCATGATGATAGTTCCTCTGATTCAGGAACTCCTTCAGGCCCTGATTTTAATTATATTTTAAATATGTCTCTGTGGTCTCTTACTAAAGAAAAAGTTGAAGAACTGATTAAACAGAGAGATTCAAAAGTATGAACTTTTGTGGGTTAAATAATTTGAAACTATTTCAGTGCTATCCATATCTTTGTTTTTCTTTTTTCAAAAAGAAGTATTTTGATTTACCGTTTATACATTTTTTTCCTATTATCGGATGTTTAAAATCATACTACTTTTTTTATCATAGGGGCGAGAGGTCAATGATCTTAAAAGAAAATCTCCTTCAGATCTTTGGAAAGAAGATTTAGCAGCATTTGTTGAAGAACTGGATGTAGGTTAAATCCCTAATATCTATAATAATAACAGCATAATATGCTAATTAGACCAGACGTCCTTCCTTGGG
>NW_006284346.1:114060-129974 GCF_000327345.1 Myotis davidii
GGAACCGCAGTGGGTTGGGGCTGCGGCGGTGGCGGGCAGGGGGCTTTCACTTTTAATCTGTCACTTTATTTTATTATTTGATAGTTAGCAAAGTAGGCCCACACAATGAATTTATTCTGGATATGGTTTTGTTACATTGAAAGTATTTAGACTTAATTTTTATGTTGATCAGTGTCATTTAAGATCTAATGATAAAACTAATTGAATCTCTGTTGTATGTTGGCACTGTAATCCTCAGAATGACTCCCACCACCAAAACAAATGAGAGAGGTTATTTATTACTAATCTATTATATAGATGAAGATCCTGAAGCTTAGAGAGATTAAGTAACTGGCTTAGAGAGGAATTATATCATTATGGTTAAGAGCAATTACTTATCCTCTCAGTGTCCCAGTTTCCTTATCCATAAAGTGGGGGTCACATGATTTTTAAAGTCTAGCACATAGTAGGTGCTTTATGAGTTACAACTGTATTTACCAAGGATTTATAGCTAATAAAGTGGAAGAGCTAAGATTGAAATTGAGATCTGTCTGATTTCAAAGCTTATGTAATTTCTGCTAAGCTATCATGTTACAAGGATTTCTTAACTCTTCAAAAGATTAAGATGGCCCTTTTAATTTTCATACTTTTCTGACTTTGTTTATGAACAGGTTTTTTTTTTTTTCTGTTATGGCTAAAGCAATAGTAAAGAATAACTTCGTACTTAACTGTCTTTTTGTATGATTTGCTAGAATTCTGATGATACCACATCAGAAGTCTTGATTTCATAATAAAACATAGGGTTCTAGAATTGGAGGAGACCATGTAGGTCATTTATTTACTACCCTCTTGCACTACAAATGAGAAGCTAGATAGACTTGGGACTACAACCCAGGTCTTCTATGTAGAATTATTATTTTCCCCATTACTTTATCTTAGATCACTTGAAAGGAAAGCTTTATCCCTACTGAGTGAATAAAATTAGTTTTAATTTTTATGCAATAGGTATTGTCTTTTCTAATGTTATGTATGCACCTGTTCTCACTCCGCCTCCTTTATAATCATATTTCAGAAAGTGGAAGCGCAAGAACGAGAAGATTTAATGGCTGGAATGGCCGGAAAAGCAGTAAAAGGTAAAGTTGGGAAACCTAAGGTGAAGAAACTTCAACTGGAAGAGACAATGCCCTCGCCTTATGGCAGGAGGATAGTTCCTGAAATCACTGCTATGAAGGCAGATGCTAGCAAAAAGTTGCTGAAGAAGAAAAAGGTATGACATATCTCTTGTTTTAGCTCATTGGTAGACTCCACCTCCATAATGATGTATATATGTATTTTAATTTCACTATTTGCTTAAATAATGCTTTTCTTGTTTCTAATATATTCACTTGTGATGGGAAATCATTTGTTCTATGAGAGCAGTTTACCCAAAGGAGGAAAACATTAGTCAAGGAACCACATATGTAAAGAGTCACCTACTTGATTTCATTTTTTAAAGTGAGAAATAGAAATACTCTACTCAGCAGCATTCTAAATGAAAATCATGGAACAACAAAAAATATATATATTAAATTTAAAATATAAACTTTATTACTATATCATGACAAATTAAGAAAGTTTTATAGTGGAAAAGGATTTGTTTGGCTATTAAAATAAGCTACCATGTTTTACTATTTAGTTGTTTTTACTATTAGTTAAAAAATCATCAAGTACATCTTATGTCATTGGCATTGATTGGTACTATTTAGGATTTAAAAGTATGAGACTTACACCCTCCAGCACATGGGCAAGAGTTAGCTAGAAGAAGGAAACATTGAGAATATTGTTCAGAGCAGAGGAAACAGGAGGGCATGATGTTCTGAAAGAGAGAGGCTAATTTTTCTGCCCATATTGATTTTAGAACTCAGGCGATAGGTAGGTAGGTAGGTAGGTAGGTAGGTAGATAGATAGATAGATAGATAGATAGATAGATAGATGTGCCCAACAGTGTAATTAGAGCTTGGAAAATGAGCCTAAGAGCTGGAGTGAGAGATTGGTACAGAGCTAAGATTTAAAGTATAGAAGCACTGTGATATCAGAGAGATCACTCTCTGCTACTGTTCTAATAAACTGAGGTCTCTACTGCTTCCCTCTTATCTGGCTCCCCACCACACACAGGTTAATGTAAACATGCACTTGCTTTCTCCTTAGGGAAATGCCTGCTCTCCTCTTTAGTTGGTGTGTGTCAGGTTTAGTTCTCAGCACTGTTCTCTTCATCTTACATAGTTCTCTTGAGTAACATAGTCTATGCCCAGAGCTTTTCCCACTCACACAGTGACTCTTAAATCTTTGTCCCTAAGCTTCTCAGGAGTGCCAAGCTACTATAGCTATTTAAATGTCCAAAGCCTTTCAAACTCAGCATTTTTGAAACTGGACTTACCCTAATTTCAAAACCACTTTTTCCACCTCTGTACTTTATCTCAGTTACTAGCAACATCAGCCATCACTAACATAAACCAAAAACTTGGGAATTTTCCCATATAATCAGTAACTAAATCATACTGACTTCTTGTGAAGCAATTCTGAAATCTACCTCCTTATCTCGGTTCCCATTAATACTATCTTAGGATTTGATGTTTTCTCTGAGATAATTTAAAGGGGTCCTCTTCACTAGTCTTCCTATCTGTAGTCATCTAATCAGGACTTCTACCTTTTTCCACTTCATTCCTATGGCAGGAGGATTTTGTAATCTCTTACTTCTAGAGTGATATTTCCAAAAAGTAAGTCTGATTATTATACAAATGCTTAAGAGTTTTCAGTGACTCCCCACTGAATACACACAGACTCCTGTACACAGTGATTTAGCCCCTGCATGCCTCCCTGTGTTTCTGTATGACTAATCTTTCCTCTCACCTAGTCTTGAATCCTAGCAGACTATTCGTAATTCTCTAAACAATGTGGTGATTCATGCCTCTGTGTCTTTTGCCAGGATGCTCTTCCTTCCTTCCTTCTTACCTGGCAAACATGATTACTTCAAAACCCATCAGAAAGGCCCCTCATGGAGTCTTCCCTGACCTTGTCCTAGGCAGAGTTGCTCACTCCTTCCTATGGGTCACTGTTATATCGCCTTGTATATTTATTTGTATTGTAATGACTTGTATCCTCTCTCTCAATAATCTTAGAGTCAGAGGACTTTGTCTTATAATGCCTAGCAGTGCATGACTTGTGTTTCTTATTTTCCCTCAATCTGAAGATTTTTTTCTAGTATATAGAGACCAGAACTATAGCAACTTATTTTGCAGGTAACTTTTGGTGTACTTAGCTATTGGTCTTAATGCCCCATTGATAATCAAAAGCGGCCTTATGTTTTTTTTATCCACAGCAGTAAAAGTGGAATGTGATGAAGAATTCAGCGGAACACCAGTAGAAGGCACAGGAGAAGAAGCACTGATCCAGGCAGTGCCTGTAAATAAAGGTCCCAAACCCAAAAGGGAGAAAAAAGAGCCTGGTGAGGATTTCTAACGTATTATTTTGTGTGAGAAAAATCTGTATATTTAGAGTATTACCAGATTCTTTTGACTGTGCTTTTTTTTGTTTCGAATAGTTTAATATCTCCAATGTTCATTAACATTTGTTATTTTAGAATAAACTTTTCATTATAACAGTTTTATTTTTGCTAATGGCATTTGTAGAAGTGTTGATACATGTATCATTGTTCTTCTTTTGGTTTTAGGTACCAGGGTGAGAAAAAGAAAAGCATCTACATCATCTGGCAAACCTAGTGCAAAGAAAGTGAAGAAACGGAATCCTTGGTCAGATGATGAGTCCAAGTCAGAAAGTGACTTGGAAGAAACAGAACCTGTGGTTATTCCAAGAGATTCTTTGCTTAGGAGAGCAGCTGGTATTGATACATTTTATATTCATTTTACTGTATGTTGTAGTTCAACCAAGTTAGTGATACTCATATAAGTTGGTATTGTTAGTACTACCAATATAACTAAAGGGCTAAACCATTAGTGTTTCAGAAGTTATAGTTCAAGAAGACAGAAATTTCCTTACCGAATGATTTTTTTCTAGCAAAGTTGGACATAAAACAAATTTTCCTAAAATGAATCATGTTTTCTTTTATTGTTTCTATTAAATTTATTGGGGTGACATTGGTTAATAAGATTATATAGGTTTCAAATATACATTTCTATGACACATGATCTATATATTGTATTGTGTGTCCCCCACCCAAAGTCAAATTGTTTTCTTACTGATGTTTATTATCAATAGTTTGATGATTTTGGTTAAAAGAAAAATAGTATTTTGGTAGTATCCTAAGAGTGGTGGGTCAATAGTAACTTTGTAATTGCAGAAATGGGAAATCTTATATTTATAGTCACTTTTACATTGGCCATAATAACTACTTTCCTGTTTTTAAGTAATATTTAAGTATTATTCTAAAAATTAATCTCATCAGTTTATGCTCTCCTAATATCTGCAGCATTATTATTACCCCAGAGCCTCCTGAGAATTACAAGATAGATAGATGTTAACACTATCAAAACTGAGGCAAAATTATTGGCGTTTATTCTCTAAATGCTTATCTCTTTTTTTCCTCAAGTATTTTTAGAGATAATTGGAATATTTTTGTTTTTGTCTAGTTGTCTATCCCTTATATCTGTAAGGGAGTCTGATTCCAGTCACTTTGCATAATTTAGATAATTGCAGTCATAGCCTGCAGATTTCCATTTTTTTATTATATATATTGCCGTTAAGCATGTGATTTGATCATGTCTGAATATTCATTAACTTGAAGTTTTCAAATAATTTAAAACTGATACATGTCCTATTTTATAGATTCTTCTCAAAATTTAAGTCCTACCTAATTATGTAAAATAAATAATAGAGCATTATGGTTGTTTTACCTTTGGGAGATACTTTTTAAATTATATCTCAGGCCTTAAATTTTTGGTTCTCTAATCACAAAGTGATTGAATTTCTTTTCCTAATGTGTATAAGTAGTGCAATATATATGGATTTTACAATGTGCAACTTAAGTTATGTGAAAATTAGTTTACTCAAATTATGTTTTTTCCATATATCTGGAATGAAGTAAAAACTTCTACAGTATCCAAATGATTTTTAAATTTTATTTCATAGCATATGCTAGAAATTATAATAAAAGTTATTTGTAGTATACCAATGTGCCTTTTCCCATAGCAGATACCTTTTTTAATACATATTATTATCTTGCATATTGAGATCTTACCTCTTTTTCTTATTCATCTGAAAAATTACGATCTCTGTTATTTTGTAGTAAAACTACCATGAATAGAAGATAGGAGTTTTGTGAAAAAGGTTAAGAGAAAGATTTGCACTTTTAAAAGACCTGTAAACTTTGTAATTGCAGAAATGGGAAATCTTATATTTATAGTCACTTTTACATTGGCCATAATAACTACTTTCCTGTTTTTAAGTAATATTTAAGTATTATTCTAAAAATTAATCTCATCAGTTTATGCTCTCCTAATATCTGCAGCATTATTATTACCCCAGAGCCTCCTGAGAATTACAAGATAGATAGATGTTAACACTATCAAAACTGAGGCAAAATTATTGGCGTTTATTCTCTAAATGCTTATCTCTTTTTTTCCTCAAGTATTTTTAGAGATAATTGGAATATTTTTCAAATGCGTTACTCATCCTATTTTATGTGGATAAAGCTGGATTTGATTATAACATTAACTTTCACTTTTCTCCTAGCTGAGAGGCCTAAGTACACATTTGATTTCTCAGAAGAGGAGGATGATGATGCTGATGATGATGATGACAATAATGACTTAGAGGAATTAAAAGTTAAAGCATCTCCCATAACAAATGATGAGGAAGATGAATTTGTTCCTTCAGATGGCCTAGATAAAGATGAATATACATTTTCACCAGCCAAATCAAAAGCTACTCCAGAGTAAGTAATGAAGCAACTGCTACTCAATTGTATGGTTCAGTTTGATTAGGCATCCATCAAAGACCTTACTGTAAACTTTGGATAAGAAATTGTTATTCTAGGTAAGGTCCGCTTCATGAAGCAGTAAATTTGGTTAATATTGCAGCTGTTGACATAACTGTTGCTATAGTTTTAGAACATAGGTTGGCAAAATTTGTTCCATTAAGGGCTCAATAATAAATATTTTAGACTTTGCAGACCATATAATCTCTGCCACTAATATTCAGTCTTGCTGATGTAGGAAGAAAACAGCCATAAACAATATGTAAAAGAACAAGTGTGCGGTTTCCAGTAAAACTTTATTTACAAAAATTGGCAGCAGGCCTGTGGGACATAGTAGTTAATAAATCTTTAGAGATAGGAAGTTTAGTTTTCTTTCCTAATTTTGGCCTTGATTTTTCTTGCTTCTGATGAGTCTGAACACTAACATGACTAACATGTAGGATGTGAAGTGTATGAGCTATTTAAGATTTTTTAAGAAGTATTTTACCACATGCAGTCTAAGATAAAAAATAGGATTATTGCCTACTCTTGTGCATATTAGAAACAAATGAGAGAACAATCTTTTGTTCTATGATTATAATCTTGCAGTATATACTATATATAATTTGTCAAAGTTGAAACCAGATATTTAAATTACATTGTGGTGTTTAATTTTTCTTTCTAACAGAAAATCTTCACATGACAAAAAACCTCAGGATTTTGGGAATCTCTTCTCATTTCCTTCATACTCTCAAAAGTTAGAAGATGGTATGTTCATTTTGTCTTTTCATTGGTTACTTATTGCTGTGATTTAGTGGGGAAGAAAAAGAAACAGTAGATAACTCATTACGTCATGATTTAATTTCAGGATGTTTTTATGACTAGATATCTTTTCTTTTTAACATTCTTTTTACATTTTCCTCAATGTAATAAGGTTTATTTACTTTTCCTGAGGTTATTCCCAACTCTTTGGTCAAAGTAGGCATTATGGAAGCACTTAGGTAGATAGGCAGATGCTAACCAGTGTGAGTGAGTGTAGGGAGTATGGGTGTAGAGGGGGTGTTTTAATGAGAGAAAAAATGTAGAAAGAAAATTTTAAAGATTGAAATCTTATTTTCATGGCAACATGAATGTATACACGATAGTTTTTTAAAAAGTTACTAGGGTAGCAATGTACAGATTTGTTTTACTAAACCGAAGCAAATTTAATCAGGGTGTATATTTTTTTATGACCGATATTTTTGTGTGTGGAATTTTTAACATCAAAACAATCTGGTTAGACTGAACTGACTGTCTTGAGTTTTTTAACTCACATAGATCTTGTACATGCTCTATACGTATAGATAGATTTGCACTTTTTTGTTGTTGTTAATCCTCACCAGAGGATATATTTTTGCATTGATTTTTAGAGAGAGTAGAGAGGAGAGAGACACGCATCAATTGGTAGTCTCCCAAACATGTCCAGGCCTGGGATTGAACCTGCAATCCAGGAACATGCCCTTGACCCGAATCGAACCCGCAGTCCTTTGGCTCACGGGCCAACGTTTCAATCACTGAGCAACACTAGTCAGGGCTAGATAGATATACTTACTACTGTCTTACATTTGGTCATTATTACTTTAATTCTTGAAATGGTTAATAGCATTAAATGTGTAGATACTAAAATAATCACAGTGAGAGATTTTTCATATCTCACTTTAAAATAAATCATCAGTATTTATTTTTGAATTGGTCAGTTAACTTTTAAATGTTTAGCCTTTGAGACTATTAAAAAATTCATTATGCATTTCTTTACTGTTTTAAAACAGTTAACATTTTTGAAATATGTTATATTTTTTATTTTCAGCTGTTTGTATATTGTGGATTATAAGATCACAGAAAAGAAACTTGTAAGATCAATTACCTAGCTAAAAAGAAATCAGCAATAAAAAGAATCAAAGTGTAATTATTAAGTGGTCCTTACAGAATCTCTTTACTGAAAAAAAGCTTTGTAATTTTTAGATTCAGCTAAATTTGACAGTAATGAAGAAGATTCTGCTTCTGTTTTTTCACCAACATTTGGCCTGAAACAAATAGATAAAGTTCCAAGTAAAACAGCAGCTGCTAAAAAGGGTATGTACTATATTTGATTTTTGTAAGCATTGCATAACCATGTAGTTGATGTCAAAGGAAATTTAATATAAATTGAAACTAGTTGCACTAGGATTTCACTAGGCTAGTTGTCAAGTATAAATGTGTATAAAGAGAATCCCTCTTGTTTTCTAACCATGTGAGGTAATTAGCAATGATTTTAAGACTGTAATTATAATAATCCCATGCATTGATACTAAAGATAGTATAGATAGTAAAGTAGATTAAAATTTTATTTTGCTAGTAGCCTGACTGTATTATCTATGCAGGTCATGCCTTAACTCCTCTATGTGGAATGATTGGTCAGTTCAGTTGGGGTCCTCTTTTTCTTTGAGTCATAGGATGTCTTTTTCTTAACCTTAAGATTGTCTATGAAACACTAAGTTGATTCATGAATTTGTTACTAGTACTAAGGTACATACCTTGGTATTTTTAAAGAAGGTATTAGTGCTTTGTGTTTAAAAGATAATTGCTACTTCCACAGCAAGTAAACAAACAGTATGGATTGTCCCTTCAGGATCTTAAAAATGCACAATAGACAACACTATTATAGAAACACATGTATTAGATGTAACAGAACAACAACAAAAGTCCCTACTTATTCTGAATGTACTAGTGAGCAATTAGGTGCCCTTGCCTTACCACTTCAGTGCATATGAGGCATGTCTATATTTCTTTGCCTCGGGACTTTCTATTGCTATGCTGGAATATTAACATTTCCCTATGCAAGCACCTCTGTGATTGAGGAAAGCTGGTCTGCAAGTATCTTACTGCTCTTGACCCTCTGGGATATGTCTTCTTACATATCCCAGAGGGTCAAGAGATTCTTCTTGGGATTAAGCTCCTAGATTGATGACAGGCTTGAATTAATTTACCCATTACTGGCTGCCCTCTCTTCATTGTCTCATTTTTGTACTCTTTTTCCTTTACTTCTCAAATAAATACTTGAATCTTTGTCTTATAATAAGGTGGGGTCTACTTCTGAGGGACTCAAATCCAAATAGGCTCTATAATTTTCCTTTCAGTTTTTTATCTTCATATTAGCATTTTATAACAACCCTGATAACTTGGGAGCCATATCAGTTCTTTCAACATATCAACCTGTTTCCTTCATCAACCTATTCACTCTTATTTAATCTAAAGAGTTAAAGTTTAGCATTAACTACAAAGATGGCGTATCACACCTGTCCTATTTGGTGTTTTACCTGTAGTTAAACAAGCCTTGTCAGTTGAATGGGAGATTCAGGGACCTCAGCAAGCCCTCAACCTTCCTTCAAAAATACCATTTCCACAACAAACCATTTTAAGGAGAGCATGCTTCATGTCCCTCTTAGGGGGGGACTACATAAATTATTATAAAAGTTAAATTCTGTAGCTCCAGTAAGTTTACAGCAAAAAGGCTGCTCACAGTACTCAGATGTCTGACCATATTTGCCCAGTAGAGTTGAAAGTGCCAATTAACACTTGGAAGCCTGGAAACTCTTCTGAAGATAAAAGGTGATCCCTAGAACATCCTGATAATCCAAGCCTATACTTCTGCTAGGAGCTGCTGTGGCTCTTGTGGTATATATTTCAGCATGAGGACTCAAAGGGGGAAAAGCCACAAAATCTGTGGCTGCCACTGCTGTAAGAGTGTGGGCTCCTCCTATTGTTCTAATGAGGGGGCTTAACATCTCAAATTGGAACTGGGAATACATTTTCCATAAAAGCGTAGGTTTTGTTTTATAATAGGAATGGCTATGGCAGCGGTTCTCAACCTGTGGGTCGCGACCCCTTTGGGGGGTCAAATGACCCTTTCACAGGGGTTGCCTAAGACCATCGGAAAACCACTATATAATTACATATTGTTTTTGTGATTAATCACTATGCTTTAATTATGTTCAATTTGTAACAATGAAAATACATCCTGCATATCAGATATTTACATTACGATTCATAACAGTAGCAAAACTACAGTTATGAAGTAGCAACGAAAATAATTTTATGGTTGGGGATCACCACAACATGAGGAACTGTATTAAAGGGTCGCGGCATTAGGAAGGTTGAGAACCACTGGTCTATGGTTAATATATATTTTTTCAAATTAGGTTTTAATCACCAAAGTGATTAGTGGTAATTTTCACATTGACTAAATGAAGCTGAAAAACAAAATTCATCAAAACAAGTGTCTTTGGGGCTATTGTCTACTTTTCTAGAATTTTCACATTTCTTTCCATGTAAAAGTGCCAAGTCTGAATTCCAACTTAATAGGAGTGAATCTGTTTCTATTCCTATAATATGCTTTAAAAAGTTAGAACTTAATATATGGTTATACTTGGGTTATAATTAATATGTCAAATAGTTTTCTGTCTTGACTATACTGTATTTTTTACTGCTTTTTAAAAGTTATTGCTTAATTCATTTTAATGGCCCTTATTTAAAACATCTCATTTGAATTATCAAAAGGCAAATTATGCATAATTAAATAAAAAGCATTTTATCATCTATGAGAAATTGTTTGCCTCTACATTGGCACCAAGTGGAGAGAAACCATTTTATTACTTAAGGCAACTCAATTTTAGATAAGCTGTAAGAAATTCCATTGTTTTAGCACTCACTTCAGCTTGGTTTGTTGGTAAGTACATATTGATCTAAGCAATGGAAATTTGCTTAATAGGAAAGCCATCTTCAGATACAATGCCTAAGCCCAAGAGAACTCCCAAACAGAAGAAAGTAGAGACTATGAACTCTGACTCGGATTCAGAATTTGGCATTCCAAAGAAGACTACAACACCAAAAGGTGAGGATTATTTCTGTGTAACCCTCAAACGTGCCACGTGGAAAACATTTAGTCTCCTCTACCCACTGAAATTAGAAAGACTGGGTGTACCTATTTTAAGTTGTTTTACTCCTCAATGAGCAGTTTAAGAATCAGTGCTGAATTAATTCAAAGGGAAGTATAGCAATTTGCATACCTAGGTATGGTTCAAAGACCCCCATGCAGTGGTCTCATTGGAAGTAGTTATTAAAATCGTAGATGAGAGTGTAACACCCACTGGAGTAGGTTGGAGCTAGGACTCCGAGAGCAGAGCTTTTTGCTGATCTAGGAAGTGAAATAGCTGTGCTCAGGTAAGAGATGACTTTCTATAAGGGTAGCTGTTCAAACTTTGATCCAACTGACTGATCGTGTTTATTTCTAAAAGTGGCAGTTAGGATAAGGATACAGACCTATAGGGAAGCAAGAGAGAATAACAAAGTGGAAAAGAAACATTGTGATTGGGGAGGTCAATACTTAAGGTGTGCATGGTTTAAAACCTTTATAAATACACTAGTGACCCAGTGCACGGATTTGTGAACATTGAAAAGAAATTAGAAGGTGGCTGGTGTGATGGGCCGGACATATCTTGGAACCAACCTCCTGTGGTCCCTCCCTGGCTGTCAGTGCCATGGCTCGAAAGGTGTCTGCAGAGAGAGTGGGGTCCTCCGGCAGGTGGGGTCCCTTGGCCTGGCCTGCGGGGATCGGGCCAAAACCAGCTCGCCGACATCCCCTGAGGGGTCCCGGAGTGCAAGAGGGCACTCTGCAAAGTTGCTGTTGTACAGGGTGTGGATCACAAATGCAAGTGTGCAGTAAACCAAATTCGGGTCCAACAGTGTCCCAGCAACAACAAAACCCACTGCCGATGTGGAATCATGCTTTCTCCTCTATGGTTTTGGGGTGCATCACCTGAGAACCACCACTGCCAAGTCACAGCAGCTACTGTGTTGAGGGTATGCCCCTGGTGGTCAGTGCACGTCATAGCAACTGGTCATTCCACTGTTCAGTAGATTTGCATATTAGCCTATTATAAAGGATGTGCCAATTCATTGATTAATTTGATCAAGTATCTAGCTATCTTTTCTTATAATCTAGTTCAGTGGTTCTCAACCTTCCTAATGCCGTGACCCTTTAATATAGTTCTCCATGTTGTGGTGACCCCCAATTTCATTGTTACAAATTGAACATAATTAAAGCATAGTGATTAATCACAAAACAATATGTAATTATATATGTGTTTTCCGATGGTCTTAGGCGACCCCTGTGAAAGGGTCGTTCGACCCCTGAAGGGATTGCGACCCACAGGTTGAGAACCGCTGATCTAGTTGGTCATAGCTGTTGAAGAAATTTTAAAAATTTAGAATTGCAATTTAGTTCCATTTATTTTTTTACTCACTGGAATCACTAGAATGGAGAACATTTAAACATTACCCTTTCCTCCTCCAATGATGAGAATAAGAAATTAGGTAGATGAAAGAAAATAGGCTGCATGTGGTAATTCTAGGTCTGAGAAGGAATAAAGATTTGATAGATTATTTCCCTGAGGGTTTTATTCTAAGATTGTGCTACTTAAAGTGGGATCTGCAATTGGTGGTTACTAATGCGCAATAAGTAAAATTTAGAGTAAGGATTTAAACCTTTAACATAAATTATAACGTATTACATTTTAAAAAATATTGGTCTATGACAAATTAGAAACTAAAGTGTTTTTTTCATCACAATTTAAAAAAACACTTTTTAAAGAGATTTTCTTTTCAGGTGCAAATATTTTCTTTCATGTATTAGGAGCTTGGTCATTAAAATTTGTCATGAGGACCTTCCAGTTAGTTTAAATATATTTGTGAAATACATTTAGTCTTGTCAACTCCAGAACTGAAATGATGCTGATGAATTGTTTCTACATCATTCATGTTAAGACATCAGGGGATGCCAAAGAAGTAATGTTTTTATCCTTTTATATTGCACTTAACCTTGGGTGAAAAAACCTTTTGTATAATTTTAAGGTAAAGGCCGAGGGGCAAGGAAAAGGAAAGCATCTGGCTCTGAAAATGAAGGTGATTATAACCCTGGCAGGAAAACAACCAGACCACCAAGCAAGGTAACCAGAAGCATCTGCGTAATGCTGGTTTTGTTTAAGATAATCTATAACTGGCTTAGTTTGACTATTAGTATAATGTCTTACAATAACTTTAAACCTAGCATACTTATCCTTAGGGGACTTGTATATGGGTAAAGAATTATCCAAGTCTAGATCGATATAATTAAGGCTATTTCTTGGATCAAGTATGGTATAAATTATATACTATCTGTCTAAAATATTACTGTTTTCAGACCAAATAAAGGCTATTTCTTTATTTGATCAGGGCTAATTTAATCTTTAACTTACATTTTCCCAATTAGTCTCACCAGAAGTATACTATCTCTATTAGGTTAATGAAAGCATCAAATATCCCCCTCTTTTTCCTCTGTCGTCCATTAAAATTTTAAAATACAAACATAGGTGATTTTAGCTTTATGTTGCTTTCACACTGACCTCTTCCATCCAGTTTTCTTCTACACCTCTGGTCCATCTCAGTGACTCTTTTTATAAACATAGTGTGCAGTACATACTGTGCATAAGTCTTGTTTTCCTCTCATGAATTCATAGGTACTTACAAATTAGACAATTTGAATTTTTACTAATCTGGTCATGGTGCATATTTGCTGAGTGATATATAAATTCTGAAAGAAATAAGTAATGATAAGTAATACAAGATTACTAGGGTGGCAAATTATTATACTTAATCCTTTTTTTTCCCTTCATGAAAATGAATAAGTAACTGGTCTTACCCTTGAGTTAACATTACAGTTCTAATTTTAAAAGCACCATTATATATAATTCTCAAATGTAAGTGAAGTGTAAGGAATGAGTTCTTTTTAACACTTGTCTTTTGTTTTCTTCTTTTCTTAACTTTGGGCTTTTGAATCTATTGTTTTAGAAACTGAAGAAAACATCTTTTGATCAGGATTCAGATGTGGACATCTTCCCATCAGACTTTGCTTCTGAACCACCTTCTCTGCCACGGACTGGTCGAGCTAGGAAAGAAGTGAAATATTTTGCAGAGTCTGATGAAGAAGATGATGTTGATTTTGCTATGTTTAATTAAGTGCCCAAAGAGCACAGAAACATTTTTCAACAGATAACTTGTGTTGTCTTTTTGTCTTCTCTGTCTCAGACTTTTGTACATCTGGCTTATTTTAATGTGATAATGTAATTGATGGTTTTTTATTGTGGTAGGCCTTTTAACATTTTGTTCTTAACATACAATTTTATGCTCTTTTTTACTCATTGAAATGTCATGTATTGTCTGATTGGCTTGTAGTATTGTTATAGACTGCCGTGCATTAGCACAGATTTTAACTGTCATGATTGCAGACAACAGACCTGCTTTTTGAAATGAAATTTAAACATTAAAAATGGAACAGCTTTCTGTCTCTTTACTGAAAATGAAAGTGTAGTGAAAGCTCCCACACACCTTTAAAATAAATATATTTTATTCTTTGCCAGGAGACTCCATGGAAAAAGGTAAACAGTATATGAACATAGAAAGCATTGTTAAACAATCTCAATGTACAAACAGAGCCAGTGAAAATACATCACAGACTTGCTAAAATATAAAAAAAAACAACACCCACTAGTGCTTAAATGAAAACTAAGAAACTGACACTTGTATCTGTTAACCACTCTACCACAGCTTTCACTCTGCTTCATAGTGATTGAACAAGGTCAAAGAATACTTATTCTCTGCCCATGCCATGGGAGTTAGTGTGAGCCCCTGGGCATCAAGAAGGCTGGAAAAACCCCCAATATCAGGCATGAATCGGGAAGGACCCTAGTTACATGGTACAGGTGGTAGACCAGCCTGTTAATTATACCAGAAATTATACCAAGAAATTTCCCTAATGGCTTGTGAATAGGTAAACAAAAATTTACTAACACTGAAAAGTGTTTTTGCCTTGGAGGCTATCATTACTGTAAAAATGTATCTTTTTTTTAAAAAATCGTGTAGTTGTCATTAAACAAGTAATAAACCACTTTTAATTTAAAGTGACATTAACAGTTGAACAATGACATTTGATTAACTGAACTGGCAGTTACACTGATACAGAATTCTCTTCTGCTAGTACAGTGAATTGTATATTTTTACTGGGCAACATGAAATCAAGAGATGCAGTTTGAAGCATCAGAAAGAGCAAGGACAAGCTTCCATACTAACTAAATTAGAGTATCTTTAGCCTTATCTTGTCCTACTGTACAATAATCCCATTTCCTTACCTTGATGTCTTGATTATTCTGTGAAGGCAAGACAGTTACCTTTTGAACCTTTCTTAGCTGGACATGTACAGTAGTCTGTTCCATAACCTTGGTGTCTTGGCTATTTTGAGTATGCAAGACAAAAGGAAAGCACCAAACATACAGTATAGAAAGAACAGCCATATTTCTGTATGTACAAAGTCTTTAGAAACTTAACCAGGGCGTAATCATTTTGACGGGGTCTTTGCCATGCAAACTTGAGTGTTCAAAGAAGAAAATAGAAGCTTTTAACTGGTTTCTGGTTGCATGAAATGGCTGATGTTTAGAATTTAAAAAGTTTGTATTTCTAGGTAAGTTAGACAGTGAGGAGTATAGTATATATGGATACATACGAAAACATCTTGGTCCTTCTTGAGTTTTAATATATTTTCAGTCCAAAAACTAAGCAGCAGTAAAAAGGTATTTTTTTTTTCCTTTCTTGCATTTTAAATCCCGGAACTGAAGGTACTGGGGAATGTTTGAAGTAGCTGGGAAGTGTCTTATTGCACCAGTGGTGACTGACTGACACCGCTGTTTTCCACTGAGCTGGGTGAGATGCTGGGACTGTGCTCTGCTGTGTTCCCACTTGAACTTGGGGTCAAGGGTTCATGTCCTTCAGAATTCTCCAGCATTTCCTGAATGAGAGGTGGCATTGATCCAGGAATTTCCATTTTCAAGGTAATTACACGTTCTGCACCTTTTAAAGAGAGATAATAGGAAAATGGTAG
>NW_006284346.1:130736-142535 GCF_000327345.1 Myotis davidii
AAGAGAGCAATCGCTACACTGATGGAGAGAAACTTCACCAACAACGATCGTAAGGACTATTCATTTTTCTTGAGGTTTGGATGTTCAGGTAAAACGAGTCAAATTTACATACACCAGAGCATTGTAGAAAGCTGGAGTGAAATACATAAAACTAGAACATTAAAAAGCTTGCCATATCGTACATTCTCTTTTTCTAAAATCCTCACCCGAGGATATATTCTACTGACTAGAGAGAAGAAGGGATTGAGACAGAGAAACATCCGTCAGTTGCCTCCAATATGCACTATGGCTGGGGATCAAACACACAACCTAGGTAGGTGCCCTGACCAGAATCAAACCACCATCCCTTCAGTGCATCAGACAACGCTCCAACCAAGTGAACCACACTGGCCACGGCTATATATCCATTCTCTTGAAAACAGTTTTTCTAATCTTTGGTCACCTGAATTTTAAAACTCTCATCATCTAAGATTGAGTAAGGTAAAATTTCAGGTTTTCTTTTCTTTGTAAGGGTGGGTACTATTTCATTCCTTTTGATTTCAATGAGAAGTACATGCTAAAACAAAACCAACAAAAAGGCAGCTATTACCAAACATCCTGAATTAAAACATGGGGGTTTAGAAAAGCAATACAACCTGCTCAGGACTGCAGGCTCCATGTCATATAGACAGCGCAGACTGGGGACATACCTTTACCCACGTCATATAGACAGCGCAGACTGGGGACATACCTTTACCCACGTCATATAGACAGCGCAGACTGGGGACATACCTTTACCCACGTCATATAGACAGCGCAGACTGGGGACATACCTTTACCCACGTCATATAGACAGCGCAGGCTGGGGACATACCTTTACCCACGTCATATAGACAGCGCAGACTGGGGACATACCTTTATCCACATCATATAGACAGTGCAGACTGGGGACATACCTTTAGCACTGATGCTGCGGAGATCTGTGATTTTCATTAAGATCTTTGGGAACATGTGAGGCTTGTTGGGTCGTCTCTTTCTTATATAAATTTTCAGGGCTTCCAGCAATGGTTCTTGTAGCTTATCTACTTTTGTTGGTTCCTCAAGGTCCTGGCGGTCTAGATACCGGAAATAAAGTTTTACACAATTAGTAGCGGGACAGAAAGTTTCACACTTTCCAGGCTAGAGCGTCATTCCTTGTTCCGACTACATTATGACTTTATTAATTTGATGGTTCAATCACATGTGCAACTTTGAAGATATATGCAACTGCTCTGGGCAGTGATACTTGAAAATGATTGTCCCCCTTGTTGGAGGAAGGCACATTTTGAGGGCTGCTTGCTTTTATCCCAGGGAGAGCATTACTTCTCATGACCAGGAGGTGTCACTACTGAACTGAATTAAAGCAAACCTTGAGCCGGATGGTTATGAAGGCAAGGTAAGTCGTCCCCTAATTAAAGCCATTACTTTTTAGCCACTATGATTCGGCCTCCTGCGAGCTGATAGGGGTCACTACAAAGAAGAAAGCCTTATTTTATCTCAGCCCTCTAAGGGCTGGTAGGGGGCCAATCCAATGACTTGGATTCCGGGCCACTAAATTAGCAAACAGCACACGCAAGTCCCTGGGAACATCATTAAAATGTCCCCAGGTAGTTCGTTTTATACTGTGATGCTACCTTTAAAAAAAAATACCTGTGGCAATTGGAGAAATAGCATTTTGATATTTCAGAGCAGAAGGATCCCAAACTTAATTTATAACAATATGGAAAAATGCAATAAACCCCAAGCATGCATGCCTGGCTTTATTCACATGCCTTCTTCTAAGTAAAATATCTCCAAAATGGAGATGAAGTTTCCCCCATAAATTACAAGTGCAAGTTGTTCCTGGAATCCCCTGAGGGTTTGCTAGGTAGTCGGTACCTCCACAGATTAAGCAGATGGCACTGAGAAGGCCTGTTTCTGTGTCATCCATTTCCAAAGGCAGGAGCTGGTTGGCAAAGGTGAACACAAGGTCAGTCAGAGGACCAAATCCAGCATTGTGCATCTGAGTTCGATTTAGGGTAAGGCCATCGGAAAAAGTCATGGTGTCTTGTTCTGGGGTATACCTGGTGCAAATTCTAAGAATCTGGAAGAAAAAAAAACACACCTAGATTGGATGGATCGTCAACACCAGCCTGTCCGCACAGCATCAGTCAGCTCTAGGCGGGAGGTAGCATGAGGATTTCCAAGGTGCTCCCACGTCCCAGGAGGTGCTCGGCCCCCTCTCTATTGTTGAGTGTCTCCTCAAGCTCTTTCATTAAAAGAGTTTAAGAGTCACAACACGGGCTGAAGTCATTTTAGAGAATAACAACTAGGACACAAGAAATCTGTCTAAAAGTCATCTATTTGAGTCAAATAAACATTTACCAAGGACCTACTTATGTCCCAGGCACTATGCCAGGTGCTAGGGATAAAAAAAAAAAGAGATTCTTTTTTTTTTTTCTAAATGAGCTTACAGCCTACCAAAAAGAAAAAAAAGGGGGGGGGCAATATCTACCATGTATTAAATGCCGAGTGCACATCAAGTGTTACACATGCCCTACATTACATCTTGCAAACGCCTCGGTGAAGTGAATATTATTTACATATTGCAGATGAGGGACTGAAGCTCAGAAGTGGTAAGCCATGTGCCCAGTGTCACCCAGTTGACATGTGGCTGAGTCAGATTCAAGCCCAGGTTAGGCTCCCTCTTGCACTGCCTCGGACACCGCGTACCACAGACAACTATGACTCAGGAGCAGGAACGGACCAGCAGGGAGCTGGGAGTTCAGAAGGGAAGCTCCGACGCAGCCAGGACGAACTCAGAGCAGACTTACGGAGAAGAGGCAGCGTTTCAAGAAAGCCAGGATGTAGGGGTGGGATGTCTATAGGCAGGAAGCCTGGCTCACCCTGCCACAGTCTCCCAATCCTGCCTGATAAACGGCCCTGCTGATCCCCCTAGGGCAGTGGTCGGCAAACTGCAGCTTGCGAGCCACATGCGGCTCTTTGGCCTCTTAAGTGTGGCTCTTCCACAAAATACCGACTTCAGCGCATGGGCCACGAAGTTTCAATCGCACTGTACATGTGCACCCACACGTGGTATTTTGTGGAAGAGCCACACTCAAGGGGCCAAAGAGCCGCAGTTTGCCGACCACGGCCCTAGGGCGCCTGCTGCCACGGAGTTGCCTGCTCCTTGCACTGTGCCACCAGAACGCCTTCCTTCTGTACACAGACAATCCCGGGCGGCGTTCCCATGCCCTGTGGGTGCTAACTGCTGGGCAAAGTCAGGATGCTCAGTATTTATGGGCTGAGAACCGCAGACACCGGTCTGGTTTGGAACCAAATGGGAACTAAGTGAGTCTTTGCACTTCAGCACGCTGCCAAGGTGTGCCTGCGTGAGCGCTGTCCCTGCAAGAAGGAAAGGAACCGGGGCTTGTCGGAAAGGAACGGCAGGCCAGGATTGAGACATCTGCAAGCTGTCATGGCTCCCTCAGGCAGCCAAGTCCGAACTGCAGGGCACAAACACCTCCGTACTGTCCTCCTCAGGAGGGTTTTCCTCCTGAGAAGCTGAAAGGTATTTGGATTCCGATGAAGCATTTAAACGATGCCCAGTTGCTTCTCTCCCTAGAAAGTCCAAACCAAAGCCAAGTACAAATGGGCCGTCCAGAGCCGAAGGTGCGCGGCCTGAGATGGAAGAATGCCAACGTCTTTACCAGGGGCCTCCACCTCAGCCCTGCCCCCCACCGGGCCCTGGGCAGCACGGGGAGCTTCATTTCGTCATAGTGGCAAACACCAGTGCGTCCCCAGGATTCCAACACCCTTTGTTGAAAGGAGGGCCTCTCCGCTGGGAAGAGGAGCGCACAAGCCCCACGCAATGGTGGGAAATAGCCCAGGGGAGGCTGGCAAAGCCGCGGCTGCTGGGCAAAGCTGGTCCTCCTCCGGGCAAGAGGGCCCTCGCTTCCTGTCTGCAAAGAGGACCGAGTCTTTTCCCATGGCTCTGGGTGTTTCCTGGGAGCACACTGCTGGGCTGCCTCTCTGGGAGGATGGCTCTGAGCATCTGACATCCCAGAGGCAGAGCCGGGCACTCATCCACCTCTCTTCTGCTCCCTGTGGCCACCAATCCAAGCCACCGCTGCCCCTGTGGCCACAGCATGTTGTTCACAATGTTCATCAGAGGAGACTTCGCCTTCCCTGCGAAAGTCCCTCCCTCCGATGGCAGGTAGTTATCTCACACCCCTAATATCCAACCTTCTTCCTGCGGCCCCCACGGCCTCTGTCCCTCCCCCCTCCCCCGCCCACTAACGTCTGGTCACAGTGGTCCCCTTTCTGAGTCTCCAACCACTCGTTGCTGCTGCAAAGCACTTGCTGCTCGCTCTGCCTTTGATGCTTGTCTCCTGATCTTCACGTGGCCGACTCCTACTCAGAGCACAGCAAACACCGCTTCCTAAAGCCCACGACCTCCTATCATAAAATATGCCCACAAACCCATTGCCACGAGTCTTTTTAAAGAGTGAAGCTTCATTCCCCTCCCCCTGTGTGTGGCCTGGACCCAGTGCCTTCATTCTACTGAAGGAATACGGGTCAGTGATGGGTGTGACTTTGGAGACAAAGTCATAAAGGTCATCCTGGCTTCCTTCTTGTTCCCTCTCTTCCCTCTCCAGTTCCAGGGGAAGCTGGCTGACCTGTCATGAGGACACTCAAGCCGCCCCATGGAGAGGGCCTAACGTTGCTAACCAGCACTAACTCGCTGGGCAAACACAATGAGCTACTTTGGAAGCAGGCCCGCCAGCCCGTCAAGCCTGCAGCCGATGCAGCCCCAGCCCATGTCGTCTGCAACCTCATGAGAGGCACCGAGCCAGAGTCCTCCAGCTAGGCCAGGTCCCCACCCACAGGGACGGTGTGTGCTGATGACAAGTCATGTTTCAAGCGGCTAGGTTTTGTGGCAACTAGTTATGCAGCAATAGATAACGACGACAGCATCCTTGCCTTGAGCTGCGCACGCATCTCACGTGTAGCTGAATGCATCTTCCCCAAGTACACGCCTGTGTAACCACCACCCAGATCAAAATACAAATGGTTCCAGCACCTATAGGCTCCCTCCTGATCAAGCGTCCTTCCTCAAAGTAACCATCACTTTGACGTCTCTCCCTGTAGATTACATTGGCCTGTTCTTGAACTTTAGAAAAATGGAATCACACAGTATAGTCAGTCTCTCTCTCTCTCTCTCTCTCTCTCTCTCTCTCTCTCTCTCTCTCTCCCCTGGCTATTACTCCATATTGCATCTGTGAGAACCCCCAGGGTAGTGCCTGTAGTGGTGGTTCTTTTTCAGTGCTGTGTAGTATTCCACAGCATGAACCATCACCCAGCACCACCCCTCTCTGAGCTGCCTGAGAAGCTGAGCTCTTAGCAAAAGACTGCTCTGCCGCCTCGCTCCCTGCTATTTCTTTGGCAAATAGGGCAGTGCCGTCCACACAGCCGGTGGCCACTGAATACTTGTTAGATAAAGGAACTCATCAGAATCTCTCCCACCCTGTAACACCGGAGGAGGGCATCCAGGGATGTCTAAGTTTGTAGGGGCAGGAGAACACTCAGATTGCTCCCCCAGTTCAGTCTCTGCACTAATTGTGTTTGGCAACTGGTGGGCAGACCGGGATCTGATTTGAGTGTTTATCCTCCAGTGCTTGTGGGAATGTCGAAATCGTGATAATAACAACAATAAGCCCGAGCTGTGCGCGGCCGTCTCCCCTGGCAGCACACAGTACCTATTGTGTGAGCTCATGGGAATGACATTTTTTCCCCGTGGGACCTGCCACCAGCCCGCCAGTCCCGGGAAGGATGTGGGCAGGCGCAGGATCTCGGCCCACGGTTCCTGCTTCCAGACCAGCACTCCATATCTTTGAAAATGTGAAGAGGATTATGTGGGAATAAGTGGAATAGTATATTTTATTTAACTGACTTAGATCCAAAATATTTTGGTTTCCATGCATAATGAATATAAAAACCATTAAAGAGATACTGTACATGTGTAAACAAGAAGTCTTTGAAATCAAGCGTGTATTTTTACCATTACAGCACTTCCGATGCTCAGCAGCCACAGGTGGCTCGTGGCTTCCATATCGATGAGGAGCACACAGGTCATGTGTGTCTGTGTGTGTCTGTGTGTGTATGTGTGTGTGTGTGGCAGTTCAGTACAGCTCACAAGGACAATCTAGGCCAGTGATCAGCAAACTGCGGCTCACGAGCCATATGCGGCTCTTTGGCCCCTTGACTGTGGCTCTTCCACAAAATACCATGTGCAGGTGCGCACGTACAGTGCGATTGAAACTTTGTGGCCCATGCGCAGAAGTCAGTATTTTGTGGAAGAGCCACACTCAAAGGGCCAAAGAGCTGCATGTGGCTCGCGAGCTACAGTTTGCCAACCACTGATCTAGGCTAACCCAATATTGATACAGCAGTTAATTTAAAGGAGTAGTTTGCCTGTGCCAGGTACTGAATGCTTCACATGCATTAACCCAACCAACTGTCCCACAGCCTTATTGAGGACGAGTTACTATTATACCCATTTCACTGAAGACATAACTGAGGCTTAGAGTAGTCACACCGCTTCCTGAAATTCACAGCTCCCAGTGGCAGAGCTGGGATTGGAGCCCCAGGTGTCTGGCGCCAGGCCCACCCTCTTAGCCACTGCACTGCCTGCCTCACAGTGACTTCTGGTGACGGTGACCTCTGGGCAGCGGCTCCACACCGCAGCTGAGAAAGCTGGGACTCAGACACAGGGCCTCCTCATGATGGCCCAGCGGCCAGAGGCGATGCTGAGGCCTGAACACAGGCTGCGGGGCCCCAGTCCGGAGCTCGCTCCTCCCAGGCTGGGGTGGGGGCCTGTCTCTGCTGAGGGTCAGGGCCCTGTGGGAACCGCCCTGGGTGGCAGCACAGTCACAGGTCCCCGGGACCCCAGGACCACAAATCATGGATGGATGGCAGGCAGGGCAGTCACTTTTGCGTCACCAGAAGCAAGGTGCGGCTGTGACTGGTGTGGGAATGTTTTCCCTGCGGGAGTGAGGGCAGCGGGTGGCAGGTCCCAGGGAAGCCCCGTGTCCCACAGGGAAAGACCCCACACTGGAGGCTTCCACAGATGCCATCCTCGGACGGCAGCCAGTATCCTGAAATTCCAGTTTTGCTCTTCAATTCATTTGCCCACGCACCCATCCATCCATCCACTCACAAATATCCAGCGAATGCCTCGTGTGTGCCTGGGATTCTGCCAGGTGACAAACCCCCTGTGGCCCTGCCCTCACTGAGCCAACAGCCCAGAGTATAGACATCACCAGGAAACACATCTAGCTACAGTGCAATAGATCTTAAGTGCAACGGAGAGCGCGTTCCCAGCACAGCACCAGCCCGCAGGCAGGCGACCATCAGGACAAACCACACAGGGCAACGCCCTGGTGGCTGAGAAGGGGTGGCACTAGGTCCCGGCTAGTGGTACCACCTCACCTCTCCCTTCGGGGGCTGAGAATCACTTCAGCCCCTGCCTGTCTGTCCTTTTAGTCTGTCTGCCTCACTCTATCCATTCATCAATGGCGTGGATGAGAAAATGCTTCTAAACAGCTCAGCCAGTTGACATTCTCAGCCAATGGAAGCTCTTTGAAGCTGTGCATTCTCAGGATCTCGGGATTAACTGCCTTTGCTACAAATTCGAGGGACTCTCAGACTGTCACCACCTGGCAGCTAGACAAGCACAGAACTAAGAAATGAGCAGCGAGAGAGCCAAAGTCAGCCCGAGCATCAGGAAGGCTCTGGGCCCACCGGGTGGCCATGTGATGCAGGGGCCTCAGAATCCCACAGCCTTCCCTGGCGCAGACCCTGACTGGCTGTGTGTCACCTCACCCATCACCCAGCCGTCCTAGGCCTCTGGGCACCTCTCTCTAATCGTGTGGCAATCACCCAGTCTCCACTAATATATTGGGGGTGTTCTGAGGCTTAGGGGAAATTCTACTGAGTGCTACATTTGAAGCACTTGTGAGCCAAGCATTCATAAGGTCATTATTCTACTAGATAATTATTAACATCATTACTGATTTGCCCAGTCGCCTCTTGTAATCTCTGGTGGTCTAGCTAGTTCTCTTCACATGGCCCACGCCTCCCACATCACGCCCTGCTTATGCATCTGATCTTCTCATGTCTGTACTTTTCAGGGCTTCGGAGTCCAAAGATTTGAGGCTTGAGTTTGGGCTCCAGCACTCACCGGGGTTGGGTGACTCACCTAGCCTCCAGCTCCTTATCTGTAAAATGGGCAGAATCTCTGTTCCTAGGCTGAGTTGTGTGAGGTGCAAATGAGCTGAGCTTTGCAAACTCTTCAGGGTGTGGGTATGTGACAGATCGATGTTGCTCTGATGTTTCGTGTGTGTGTGTGTTTTTTTAACATTCTTAGGTTCATCTCAAACCCTCTAATTTTATGAGAATAGAAAAATGTCACATATACTCTCAGGATCCCTGGAGCCTGTAGGCTACTGAGTAATCATTACCACTCCTCCAGATCCAACTTGCAAACAGAAAGACACATAAACATTCAAGCTTCCTACAAGACTGCCCTTCCAGGATCCTCTCTCCCCCTGAGCAGGACTGTGTGTGTGTTTACTTACAGTGAGTAACTGTTTGCTTTGCAGAACTGTTTGTACCCAAAGCTATGAAAGATGTAATGAAAAGAAAAATCTACACTTTTTAAATACCTCAAAAGCTGACTGTCTCTTCCCTATTTTCTGGGATGCCTCCCCGGGGCCAGCCTCCCATCCGTGTCCCTGGAGGCCTGTCAGCATACAGTCTCCCAGGCAGGACACGCCCCTGCCACCACTAATGGGAGCTGCTTCTCCGTCCAAGAAAACTGCCTTAGACAGAACCGATCGCCCACCCCTGGAGCCCCCACCAGGGAGAGAGTGGGCATCCAGCCAGCAGAGACCTGCAGAGGACAAGGTGTGACAGCGCCCTCACCCATGTAGGGCCGTAGAAGTCACAGTGTGAGAACAGCAGGAAGTGGAAGGGCATCAGGGATCCCCTGTGCACAGTTGGGGAAACTGCGATCCGTGGAATAAAAAGATTTCCCAAGGCCACCAATGGCAATGGTGTGAGATCAGGGGATGGGACAAGGCTGCTATGGGCCACCTCCAGTGGTTTAGCCTTTCAAAGACCTACAGGGCTGTAGATGGGAAGGGTTGAGGGGGAACAAGCTGTCGCTGGAGGTCCGTGACCAAGTCTGGCTGGACCTGTTCCCAAGGTCATGTGGAGGGGGTTCCCCCACCATGTAGAGAGGGTTGGAAGGTTCTTTCCAACTCCAGGGGCTCTCTGAGCCTTTGGCGGCTGAACGGAGGTGCAGGCTGGGAGGAGGGACTGGGTGCCAAGGAGGAGGCAGGAAGAGAGGTCGGGGCACTGGAGCCTCTGAAGGTCTTCACAGCCTCTCAGTCCCCGATTCCGCCCGCCCCAAACCCTTTACTAACAGGTCAGAAGGGCACCTACCAGGATGTCCAGGCAGGCGGCCTTCAGCAGGGTGATCTGGTCTGCGATGGTCAAGCTGGTGAAGCCTGGCAGGCGTTTAGCAAACTCCACAATCTTGATAATGCACTTGGTGGCCAGTTCGCTGAATTTGTCCCAGAGGCCCAGGTCCAGCCGGACTCGATGGTCAGCACTGGAATTCTAAGAGGGAGAGAAGACACCACAGTTGCTGGGGAGCCCTGTGGAAGGTAGGAAACTCAGCACATTTCCTGATAATGTGCCTGCATGTCAGTGTTGGCCAGGGAGCATCCTGGTGGTTTGGCTGAGTTTTCAGTTTAGATTTACCTTCTCAAAATCTTATTCCTTACCACTGGATCACCAAATGATAGGTGAGGTGGATTTCTCTTTGTGCAACTATCCTATATAATAAAAGCCTAATATGCTAAGTGTCTGATTGTCTGGTTGGCTGTTCAACCAATCAAAGCGTAATATGCTAATGATATGCTAAGGCCACTCAACCATTCGCAATGACATGCACTGACCACCAGGGGGAAGACAGTTGACCAGTAGCTATGATGGGCACTGATCACCAGGGGCAGACTCTCTGACTGGTAGGTTAGCTTGTTGCTGGGGTCCGGCCGATTGGGACTGAGCAAGACAGGTCGGACATGCCCTAGAGCCCTCCTGCAGTTCCTCCCTGGCTGGCCAACCTCCCACATCCCTCCCCAGCCCCAATTGTGCACTGGTGGGGATCCCCTGGCCTGGCCTGCACCCTCTTGTAATCCAGGACTCCTCAGGGGATATCTGAGAGTGGGTTTCAGCCTGATCCGGCAGGCCAGGCTGAGGGATACCACTGGTGCACAAATTTGGTGCACAGGCCTCTAGATCCAGTAATAAATGACAGAATAATGGAATAAGGAGCCACCATGTTAGAACTCTGATGAATGACTGGCTCTAGGCACTGACCATCAGTGGTTGCTATTATCTTGAAAAGAGGCAGCCTGCCATATGGGTGTCCTGATGGAAACATGTACCACCACCTATGAAACGTCAACCCAGAATCACAGCACGTGTTTAGGTCTAGCTACAGGAAAGCCAAGAGACAGAGGAGCGTGCTGAACTACACCACGCAGGATGCGACTCTCAATACCCAAGAGGCAGAGACCTCATAAACCCAAAGGATTGCTTTCTTCAACAGATACATTGCAAGGGGCATAAAGAAACGGGAAGGGAAACCTATAGATTAACAGAGGCTCCACCCAGATGCTCATTAACTGATGAATGGATAAGCTGTGACACACCAGGCGGCAGAGGGCTAGTCAACAATGACGACAACGGAAGCGTATGTCTGGCTACATACGTTTGCCAAACTCCTAAGACTACACCTTTAAAAAAAGATAAAATTTGCATTGTTCATTTCACTTGACTTTGAGGTTGACATTTCATCATTTATAACCTGATAGATTATAAAGAAAAAAGGGAATAAACATCTCTTAGTGTTTGTTATATTTGTAAGTTGGACCTCTGAAAAGTCTCTCTACACATGCAAAATTATTTACACCATTTTGCAGAAGAAAAACTGCCCTACATCCTTAATTATATTGTAGGTAGCCTATGCTTGGGGTTTTCAATATATGCTGCTGTGCTCGAATGATGTCTATATATATATATTCTTGGTAACTGCAGACAGCAAAGATGTTCAAATAGGCCTTAGGCTGTTTTGCTGATACTTGCTCCATGGCTACGAGCACCAACTAATCTCCCATGTTCAAAGGCTGTTAAATCATGTTGTTTACCCATATCTTCAGAAAAAAATCACTTCTGTCGTGGTAAACAACCTGCTTTCCTATTTATAATGGTCTGGCCCTCTAGCAACTTCAGTGTGAAATTACAGCTAATTTGCCTACAAATGTCAGGTGGTCATAATAATCTGGCCACTCACTGTATTTCCATAACGGTATATAATAATTTCTACTCGTCCATAGATATTGGTATTTCTTGTACTGAATATAATGAGGAAAAAAAACATTTCAAGAATTGGAAAAAGTAAAACATTGCTGGTAAAGAATTAAATATGTAATTAAACAGATTTTATTTTCAGCCCCCATGGCCCCAAACAGAAAAGCCAGGACCCTCCACCCCTGCACTGAAGATGATCATCCCCTCTACCATCCCCCCATCCTGCTGGATGTTTATAGCACTGATCTCCTAACACACCCTGCCAGGCACTCATTATACAGGAATTCCTGTCTCACTTTTTAAAGATATATTTTTATTGATTTCAGAGAGAAAGGAAGAGGGTGAGAAAGATAGAAACAT
>NW_006284346.1:142548-146504 GCF_000327345.1 Myotis davidii
AAAGAGAGAAGAGTGGGAGAGACATAAATGAGAGAGAATCATTGATCGGCTACCTCCTGCACGCCCCCTACTAGGGATCCAGTCTGTAACCCAGGCATGACCAGAACTGAATGGTGACCTCCTGGTTCATAAGTTGACGCCCAACCACTGAGACACACCTGCCAGGCTTGTCTCATTTTTCATTGCTGTATGATGCCTACAACAGTGCCTGGCACATGGCACTTAGAGAAATACGTGCTGAATGAACCAAAGAGTGAAGTTCCCATAAGCCCGTGCTTATTTAAAATGGTTCAGGACAGCTAAGGTTTTGAGGCTGAGGCTCTCCTAGGCTGGGGCCTGGGCCCCTCCCAAGGCCTCTGTTGCCTCTGAAGGTGGGTCTGGGCCATCCAAGGAAAGGCAAGGCTCCCAGGCCTGGCTGGGGCCTGACAGATATCAGTTAAGGGTACCATGCACCCCCACTCATGTCCTTCGCTCCTCCTCTCAGTGGAAATCAGCTCACGGAGCCAGGAAAACTAGCTCCTGTCTGGAATGCTGGTGAGCAAAGCCATAAAGAAACGTTGGCAGCGGGGATGCCGTCCAGGCCCTGGGAAGCTGGTGGCCAGCGTCGCCTTCCGCACTGTTCTTTGCGGAAAGCAGGCATGCGCCCTCCAGATTTATTGTCCTCCCTCCTCGAGGACCTTGGCGGAATACAGTGCACTCGGGGGAACATCAGATCAAGATGTGCGCCATTCGGGCTGTAATTAAATTTAATAGGCAGTTTATCCGGTCCGGGGGAAGACGCGATGGAGAGGGGCGGAGAGGCGCGCCTACTGCGGGGAATCATTTCACAATGGAGTATCCATCTGGAAAAAAAGACATCGCCCCGGCCCAGCGAGTGGGAACGAAATCTTCATCAGCATCGGATGAGGTCACTTCATCACGCCCGGGCCTGAGAGGGAGCAGCCTGTGGCACCTTCTATGAAAAAGAATGCACGGCCGTCTCCGCGGCATGTAAATCTCACTCACGATTATGCAAACTGAAGGGAAGAGGCAGTTCATAAAACACAAAATAACCTGGTGTTTTATTAGACGGCGCGCTGGATTCATGGGCACGAGGTGGAAAATGGCTTATATATTATCTCCCAGCCACGGCGAATGGACAGCGCGGCCTGGGGTGGCTGGGGATGGAGGCGGTTCTGGGGGGCACGGAGGACGTGTGGGTTTTCTGCAGCTTTTCTGAAACCCGGCTGGGGGTGGGCACGTGGCTCTGAAAGAGGACAAGGTGCTCACAGCAGGATCACACAGAGGAGCCCTGCTCATTTGGGACATTTCTGTGCCAGAAACTATACAAAGCACCCTGACACCTCTTTCTCATCCAGCTGTCCCAGGAACCTCTGGAGGTAGGTACTATTCAACCCCATTATAGAGATAAGGAAGCTAAGGCTCCATGACGCTCCACGGTCATGAACCTCCCACAGGCAAGGTTTGAACCTGGGTCTAAGAGGCCCCAAAGCCTAAATGAGGTAGTGGCTGGGGTTTGTCCTGAGGAGGCAGAGTTACTTTCCCCAGAGCCGGGAGGTGTCCTCTGGTTCACACCCTCCTTCCATTTTGGAGAGCTCAATACAACAGCCACACCCCACTCCCCACCTTTCTACACGGAATCCCCTCCCGCCCCTTGTGTTTGGAGGGGCCACTGGTTAGAAATCTTCCCATGGAGACTAGCTCTGAAGCGCCCTCTGCTGGGCCTGGGCCCAGAAGGTGGTGGGCATATGTTTCTGCCTCCCCTACCCATCCCTGCTGCCTCCGGGGGCCTGACCCGTGGTCACAAACGTACCCAAATGAGGGGAGAAAAAGGAAGTACTCTCTCCAAGACCTGTAGGTGGGCGGCTAGCTGCCTGTTCAGTTCCTCTCTGCCTACATATTCCCAAGGCATCCCACAAGGATGCCAGGCTGGTGAAGGTGGCCGGGAGTTTCCTGGCAGTGGGAGCCACCGCCCATCTAAAAAAAGCTCTCGCTAAAAAAAAAAAGAAAAAAAAAAAGCTTGCTTGAAACTTGCAGAGAATGTGTTATGGCTGCTGCTATTTATTTATACCCCCAGCTACTTCCAGAAAGGATTTGAAGGCTTACGATAAAAACAGAGCTAGGTCTGTGTACAGAGAGTAGGACTCGTGAGACATCCGGAGGAGGGGCAGTATCTGGGCAGCCTCGCTCCTGCAAACGTGCCACATGCACCTGGAGGGAGGTTGGCTGCCCTGTGCTGGGGGAGCAGCCTGTGGAGATGAAACTTGGCGCTTCCCCTTTCCCTGCTGGACAAGAGGTGCAGGAAGTCCCTGCGAAGTCCTTAGAACAATGGGCACCAGCAGGGGACTGACGGTGTCTTGTCCCCCAAGTAGGGTGAATGGGAAGAGGTGCTGGATGCCCTCAGGGAAGCCACCTGCCTTAGACAGAAGCAGACCCGGAGACTGGGATTTGAATGCAAACAGCTTCTTTGGGAAGAGATCCCAGGAAGCCTGGAGGAGTGGGAGGGGGCAGGGAAGGGCAGGCAGCCTGTGAAGATCATCCCTGTGGGCACCAGGGCGCCACCTTGCTGGGGAACTGGAGAGAGGGTTTAGAGCAGTGGTTCTCAACCTTCCTAATGCTGCGACCCTTTAATACAGTTCCTCATGTTGTGGTGACCCCCAATTTCATTGTTACAAATTGAACATAATTAAAGCACAGTGATTAATCACAAAAACAATATGTAATTATATATGTGTTTTCTGATGGTCTTAGGTAACCCCTGTGAAAGGGTCGATCGACTCCCAAAGGGGTCGCAACCCACAGGTTGAGAACCGCTGGTTTAGAGGCAACGCAGGAGGTAGCTCATGCCAGGGACAAGGAGGCTGGGCTGTTCCCCACCAGTTTCCTTTGGCCATTAGGTGGGCCTCTCCCAGGAGCATCTCCCAGGCACACGTGAGCCAAGCAGCTCTGGCAGCCAGAGGTGGCCTGGGGGGAGGGGCACTGTGCGATGGGACCCACGGGCCCTGACAGCATCTGTTGCATCCTCCCAGGAGGCAGGGCAGGCAGCCTCGCTGGCCTGGAAGCAGGTGGAGGCGGACCCACGGCATGATGAGAATCCACAGGCGAGGCTACTGATTTCTCAGGGAGGCCTGGGGCAGGGAAGGCGGCAGAGGCCCCCCATGAGGCTTTGGGGTGGGGAGGAGCTGTGCTAATAGAGAGAGGACTGCCCTGAAGGAGCACTATGGTCCCAGGTCCTAGGGGAAGCCAGGCCACACAGGACATGTGTTCCAGGAGGGTTGAATGCTGTGTTTTGTGTTTGCCCGGCCCTCCTCCAGACCAGAGTGGGCGCAATGGCACCTGGTTCCCGGGTGAGTCAGGGCCTGGGGGGCTGAGGAAGACACCTCCATCTGAGGACCCTGACACAGCAGCTCATGATCCCAGGGATGCTCCTATCATGTCTTTCTCCTCGTGACCTGCCTCAAAAGTTTCCACCTCCAGGAAGCCCTCCTGACTTCGATTGTTCTCTTTTGCTCCATCTTTCCTGGAGCTACATGTTGGATTTATTCCCAGATAACTGCCACCTCCTTCCAACCAGATGCCCAATGACTCCTGCTGCCCTCCTGATGTCTTCTGTGAATGGTGTAGCTGTTAAAAGGGCTGTTTTTGCATTCAGTCTGTTCATGTTCAAGCCCACGTGTTGGCTAGGAGACATGGGGGAAAGTTACATAGCCCTTCTACACCTCAGTTTACTCATCTGCCATAAGGGGGCAACAGTACCCACCTCATAAGAGTCTCGTAAAGAGTAAGGGAATTCATATCTTTAGATTCCTTAGCATGGTCCCTGGCACATAGTAAGTGCTCAATAAATGTTAGCTGTAATAATAATGATGGTGATGATAATAAAGATTCCTGATCATAAGCTGTCCATTTCTCTCCATTATTTACAGACAAAAATACAAATTCCTCAGTCGGCATTC
>NW_006284346.1:146579-148146 GCF_000327345.1 Myotis davidii
TCCCACCATTCCAGAGCACCTGTTCTCTCTCACCGGCTCCTCCTGGCCTCTCCCGTGGCCCACCCTTAGTCAGTTTCCCTAGATCTTAGGTCAGGATGCACTCACCTCGATGCTCAGCCCAGTACAGTGCCTGGAACATAGTTGGCAATCAATCGCTATTTCTAAAAGGAATAAATGGTAAGCTCCATGGCCCTGGCTATTACGTATTTTACTTCTCTGCAGGGCCAACATGCACCTGGCATGAGACCAGGTCCCCTAAGGGTCGGTTCATACCCAGGAAGTGGATATGTGGTCGCATCCCTGCTGTGTAGATATTTCCAGATCCCATCACAGAAGCTTTGCATGAATTGTTTCTTTTCCTCTTCCTAATCCATTTCTACCATCCCCATTTTACAGATGGGAAAAGTGAGGCGGAGGGAAGTTAAGTAGCTTGGGCACAGTCACATTGGCTGATGGGTGGCTGAGCAGGGTTTAACCCACATCCATTTGGTTCTAGCACCCTTGCTCTTGATACATGGCATTACCCTCCATCGCCTCTCGGTTGATGGGCCTGCTTCATCTCCTGACTTAAAAGGAAAGTTCCCGTATGGTATCCAGCCAAGTCCTGCTCTGGGTCTGCTTTGGGCTAGGACAGTGCTCCCCAAGCACAGAGAGGGCTTGCCCACTGAGTCCAGCACCTCCCCTGGCCTGGCAGGTAGGTCAGTTCCTTCTCAGATTAAAGAGTAGAGCACCCCAGAGTCTCCTCCCTGACACCACGGGTCTGGGTAGGTCCCAGAAGGTCATCTGGGTCTTGCTACTCAAAGTAGGTTCATGGCCGTGGCTTCGCAGAATGTGGTCTGTACAGTAGCAGCACCAGCACCACCTGGGAGCTAGTTAGTTATGTCCCACCCCAGACCTGCCAATCAGGACCTGCATCTTAAGGAGCATGCCAGGTGCCTCCTAAGCACGCTGAGATTAGGTTCTTCCTCCACTTCCTGAGCCAGTCTTGGGTTTGGCGAGGGGACCTATTTAGTCGAATGCCAGCCCTCCAGCAGCTGGTGCCATCCAACCGCACAGCCTCATGCTCCCCTGAGAAGCTGCCCTGGCACGTTCTAGCAACAATTTCCACAGCAAACCTTCTGGGCCTGCTCCTGGCCCCCATTCCTGTTTTATAGGTGAGACTGTGGCACCCACATCCAAATGCATGGCTGCGTGCACCCCAAGAATCGTTTCGCAACCCCACACTCACTGTTCCTTTCTCTACCTGGCAATGCCATTTCATCTTACGTCGTGGCCTTTCATACTGTTCTTTTCCTAGCACACCAGTCACCAAACCAGCAAATGCTGATATAGCTGCATTTAAAAAAATATATCTATTTTTATTGATTTCAGAGAGGAAGGGAGAGGGAGAGAGAGAGGGAAACACCAATGATGAGAGAGAATCATCGATTGGCTGCCTCCTGCATGCCCCACACTGGGGATGGAGCCTGAAACCTGGGTATGTGCCCTTGACCAGAAAAAAACCTGGGACCTCTCATTTATAGGTTGATACTCAACCACTAAGCTACACTGTCTGTGCCTGGCAGGG
>NW_006284346.1:148304-148995 GCF_000327345.1 Myotis davidii
AATTAAAGTACCTTATGATGTCTCTACCAGCTCATCCCAGACCAGGAAACATACGCCTCCTACCTTTGCTCCAGTTCCTCTCCCTCCCTCTTCTCTTTATTTCTAACCTCAGTGAAAGCCATTCCCAGCAGAACACTGGGAACAAAGGGGGACCACCCACCCACCTCCCTACCTGGGGAAGGGCCACACCTATTTTGTGCTTTACCAGGCCTTGGTTTATGGGTTATACACAAGCCAGATCCTAGCCCAGGGGAGGCCCCCAATAATCTTGGGGGATCTTACACGTGGATTGGTGTTTTTAAAAGATTGTTCCCTTACCCCCCTCTGGGTCCCCACTGGGCTCTGCACAGGTGTCCGTCATGACCCAAGGAACACCTACTCACTGGTCTCCTCCACCAGACCCGAGTCCCTGCCAGCAGCAAGCTCACCTTCCCCGCTCATGTCCCAGTGCCTCCCTCAGGGCCCGGTGTAGAGCAAGTGCTCAGTTCGAGTTTCTCGGGTGGATGCATGCCTGTGTGACTGACTGATCGGAGGAAACCCCGGCCTCAGAAAGAGCACCCAAGGGCAACCCCAGGAAGGAGGAAGGTGGCCTGCACAGCCCCAGGGCCGACAGGCACGTCCTGGGCCAAGTTTGGGTGGAGGTCCCCTGCAGGCCCCGGGCAGAGGCTGTGTGTGTGTGTGTGTGTGTGTG
>NW_006284346.1:149153-150037 GCF_000327345.1 Myotis davidii
AATTAAAGTACCTTATGATGTCTCTACCAGCTCATCCCAGACCAGGAAACATACGCCTCCTACCTTTGCTCCAGTTCCTCTCCCTCCCTCTTCTCTTTATTTCTAACCTCAGTGAAAGCCATTCCCAGCAGAACACTGGGAACAAAGGGGGACCACCCACCCACCTCCCTACCTGGGGAAGGGCCACACCTATTTTGTGCTTTACCAGGCCTTGGTTTATGGGTTATACACAAGCCAGATCCTAGCCCAGGGGAGGCCCCCAATAATCTTGGGGGATCTTACACGTGGATTGGTGTTTTTAAAAGATTGTTCCCTTACCCCGCTCTGGGTCCCCACTGGGCTCTGCACAGGTGTCCGTCATGACCCAAGGAACACCTACTCACTGGTCTCCTCCACCAGACCCGAGTCCCTGCCAGCAGCAAGCTCACCTTCCCCGCTCATGTCCCAGTGCCTCCCGCAGGGCTTGGCGTAGAGCAAGTGCTCAGTTCGAGTTTCTCGGGTGGATGCATGCCCGTGTGACTGACTGATCAGAGGAAACACCGGCCTCAGAGAGAGCACCCAAGGGCAACTCCAGGAAGGAGGAAGGTGGCCCTGCACAGTCCCAGGGCCAACAGGCACGTCCTGGGCTGAGTTTGGGTGGAGGTCCCCTCCAGGCCCCGGGCAGAGCCGGTGCGTGTGTGTGTGTGTGTGTGTGTGTGTCTACACACGTGTGCACAGGGGCCTGTGCCCATCCTCCCAGCAGCCCGGGAGCGGGAAGCATCTCTCACCGTGGTGTACTTGCCCAGCTGGCAGAGCGAGGGGAAGGTTTCCTGGTGTGCTTTCCGGATCTTCTCGGTGAGATCGTCCAGCTCTGCTGTCATTTCATAGCTCTCCGTGCATTCCTG
>NW_006284346.1:150055-159840 GCF_000327345.1 Myotis davidii
TTGGCTCCTTCTTTTTCTTGTTCCTGTCATTCCTGACGGCTGGAAACGAGAGACAAGGCACATCAGGGGTCACTGCGGCTGGGCCCGCACTGCCTGAGCTGGGAGGGTCCGTCTCCCCACGCCTTGGACACCCAGAACAGAAACAGCGGGAAAAGGTGCTGCAACACATCTCCCCAGGAAAGAGGCTCGGGGCTGGGAGGCGGGCAGAGCGCGGGGCTTGTCTTTCTGAGTGTGCACGTGCGGTCCTGAAGGAGAGCGTGGCTTGCCCAGAGCCCGAGAGTCCATTGGTGTGGGGAGAAGTGGCTACGTGGACTGGGCCTCACAGAGAGCACGCTCCCAAGCACGTTCCCCAAGTCCAGGGTGAGGGCCCAGAGGCATCGCAAAGGAACCTGCCTGGGAGACTTGTCCCCAAACAAACCGGGGGGAGTGGGGGGGCATCATACGCGGTGATTCCAAACTAAGCCTTTTGGTTTGACACCGCTTTCCAGTTTTCTGAGTTCACTGGCTGGCACTTTTGGAGAATTCCTCTTGCAGGTAATGGGATTATGGTTTTTGTCCCCTCATGCTTTTCTGCTTCCTAAATTTTCTGTATCAACCGTATGTCTCATTATTTATAAAGTTATTTAAACAACAATAATCTATGCATTTTTAACTCTCAGCCTGGAAAACCATTCATTTATTCACTCACTCACTCATTCACTTATTCACCCACAGCCGCTGCACACCTTGCCTGGCCCCTGGCCCCTCAGCAGGTGTGTCTTGGGCCCCGCAGGCCCCACTGAGCTCAGCACCAGGCAGCCGGCACCCAGGACCCCGGCGCAGTGGAAGCCGGGGCCTCCTCTCCCAGCACAGGCCTCTCGGATGCCTTCAAATCCGAGTGTAACTCAAAGCTCTGGCCTCTGGCCTGGATCTCCCGGGGAAGGAAACTGAAACCCAGGAGACCAATGGGTAGAACTAGCCCATGTGCCCCCTCTGGGAGTCCGCACTCCCTGGGGACCCAGGGTGGCCAGGCTGCACACCGCCTGGCTGTGTGTGCCACCACCATGACCCGGAATCTGTGCTGCAGACCGACCCAGGGCACAGGCGATCTCCTACGAGGATTTGCCCTGTGCTGCCTCCGGGGAGCAGTTCCCTGGGTCTACACCAGGAGGATCCCAGGCCCTGCTTGGAGCTGGAGCTGAAGGCAGCATAAAGGAAGGCATAGGAGAGGTGAAACGGGAAAGGGAAGTGTTGGGAATGGGAAGGGAGGGAGAGAGGGAGGGAGCGAGGAAAAAAGGGGAGGAAAAAAAGGGACTGAAAAATACCAGTGTGTGTATAAGCCGCTCACACCTGACCAGAAGGCAGGGGGGCTGGGAAAAAACCCCACATTTCTTGACTATCTTGAACATGACAACTTTCTACAATATCTCAACACCGTTATCAGGTAGGTGACTTCCAACCCATTTTACAGAGAAAGAGACTGAGCCTCAGAGAGGATAATGTGTGCAAGCGGATGCAGCTGATCAGTTCTTTCTTCACGTGGACACTTATTCCTAAAGGAGTGGATGCCTGAGAAGAAAAAGCCTCCCAAGTTGCCTGTCTTCCCCTGGGACTCTGAGAGGGCACTGCTCTTTGGCTCAGAACATTTCCGGTCTAGAAAGTGGCGAAAGGCAGTGTGCGGCACCCAGCCTCAGGTGCAGTCTTTTCCACGTGCCCGGACTGTGCCCAGCGGGTTGGGAACACAGGGTGAGGGGAGCGTGGCTGACAGCAGGGAGAATACAAAGAACACGCACAGTTAGCAAAAGGGAGACAGCGAGGAGGAAGCGGGAGGCGTGTGGCAGCGGCGATGCCCCTGCATCTCTCTCCAGGGATGGAGTCTGGGTTGGCCAGCGGGGGCCTGAAGGCTTGTGTGTGAGCACAGGGCGGTCGGTGCAGGTTATCGGACCCTCTCCCTTCCCGGGCCCTGGCAATGACCCTTTTTCTTTAGCTGACACCAGCGTCACATCAGAACAGCTGTGAGGAAGAGAGTTTGGCAGCACCTCAAAAAGTGAAGCCTGGAGTTACCATGTGACCTAGCAACTCCACATTTACATACATACTCAAGAAAACAGAAAATATATGTCCATGCAAAACTTGTACACAAACGTTCATGGCAGTATTACCAGTATTCATGACAGCCCACAGGTCCCTCGGCTGATGAATGGATAAAAAGAAGGTGGTATATTCACACAATGGAATATTATTCAGCCATAAAAAGGAATGGAATACTGACACATGCTACAACATGGAGGAACCTTGAAAACATGCTCAATGAAGGAAGCCAGGCACAAAGGCCACACAGTGGTTGATTCTATTGCTATAAGATGCTCAGAATAAGGAGATTCACAGACAGAAAGCAGACCGGGGGTCGCCCAAGGCTGGGGTAGAGGGAGGATGGGGAGTGACTGCTAAGGGGTATGGGATTTCTTTTTGGGGAGATTGAAATGTCCTAGAGTTGGAGAGTCCTAACAGTTGTACAACCTTGTGGATATAACTACAGGTCATGGAATGCATGTTACACTATGTGAATACCTTCAAACAAGAACAACCCAGAGCCCCGAGGGAGGTCCCAGGTCACTGGACACCAGGACCTGCTCTGAATCGGAAGCAAACACAGCAACGATCTAACACAGAATCACAGTAATGCCTCTTACTGACTACTTAGCAAGGCCGGCCATTGCCTTAAGCAATGAAGAATTCCAGCTCACTGGATTCCACAGTGAGCCAGGTGAGGAGCACACTGCAGTCCCATTTCTACACTCTAGGAACTGGAGGCCCAAGATCATCCTGTTTGTAAGTAATCAAGTCAGGATTTCAGTGGAATGTACAGAGAAGCAGAGAGAGGAACCACACACCCTAAATTACCCACTGCCCACCCCCAGGCAGGACTGGGGCCTGCGTCTGCATTCCTCAGCCTTCTGTTTCCCACGGCCCCCTGGACAACTCAGATAAGCAAACCCAGCTCTAGGGGGGAGGCGGGGTTACCTGGGAGGGTGACACTCTGAGTGGCCACCACTAAGCTTCTACACCAAGCCAGAAGGTGAGGGTGAGGCCAGGGGGAAGGGGACCTCAGTGAGCCGCAGCAGGTCGCCCAGTGTGGGCACTGGGTTGGGCTGTGCAGTAACAATGCCCACCATTTGCAAAATAACAGTGGCAAAGCCAAAGCTCCCACTTCTGTGAGTTGGGGCCCAAATGGGGAGAACTCTTAGCCGCTGACCAGTGGCCAGGGGACCCGTGTGTAGTAGCCTCCTGCTCCCTTCTGGACTGTGCCCGCTCTCCCGAAGCAAAATGCCTCGCCATGTCCCCCTGTGTCCGTGGCTAAAGGACTCCCAGACTCTTAGAAACTGCCCCGCAACTGCAAAATGCAGTGACACCTCTGGTGATTACTCCCCCATTATGCAAAGGTCCCTAAGTTAATGGACAAATGTTCTGGGCACGTGGCCTCAACAGCTGCTTTGCTCAATGGCTTCAGACGGCTGTGGAATGCAGGCATGGTATCTGGGCCAGGCGTGGGGACGGCTGCCAAGAGCCGCAGAATCTGGGCGATGCTGCACTGCCTGCAACACCACGCGGGATGCGGGCCTGAGCACGGGGCTCTGTCCAGCTTCTGGGGACTCCTGGTCAGCAGGTGCTGGGATGAGGGAGGAGCTCACCTCCTGCGTAGGGTGCCAATGCAAGGCAGGGGTGACCCAGGTGATGTGGGGGGCAGGGATCTGGATCTGGTACACGCACCAGCTCCACTGCTTTCCGTCACAGAGGAGTCCAAGCCTCTCCCTTTGGACGGTAGCACCCTCCCAGCCACCTACGCGGTGGGCAAGAGTGAGGCTGCCATAAAGCGAGTGGAGGCCAGTCATATAGGAAGAGGGAGGTGTGGCCCTTCCACGTGGACATGGGTGGAGCCGAACACAGAGGACTGTGGGCATCGTCGTGGGGTCCGTGCTGTGCGTGGCAAGGATGCTTCTGAAGAAGCCATCTGATAACACCAAACGAGCAGGACTCATTCTTTCCTTCACTGTTTTGTCCATCCATCCATTCACTCAATAGATATGTTTTGAGCCTCTCCTAGGTGCCACCTGCTGTGGGGATAAAATGGTGAGCCACACAGATGGTTGCTCCTGCCATGGAGCTCACTTATGGTGGGAGACAGACATTAATCATATAGTAATAATGATGGTAATAATGCTAAGCATAATATTGGCATCACTATTGTTATATGGACTGTGACTCATACTGGAGTATTATTATAATACTGAAAGTGTTCACTACACCTGTCATAGCAGCTGTGGTGCACTGGTTGAACCCTGTGTCCATATTAGGTTATTCAATCCTCACAAACCTGACAGGGAAGTATCATTATTACACCCATTTAACAGAAGAGAAAACTGAGGCACAGAAGGGTAAGTACCCTGCCCAAGGCCATGCATCCTGTAAGTGATAGAGCCAGGATTTGAACTCACAAAACCTGGCTCCATGGCCTTCACTCTTAACCACTGTTCTCTGCCTGGTCTGTCACACACATACATGATTCCACAGCATGGCAAGCGCTACGAAGGATGCTGCAGGAGCACTGCGTGTGTATTACAGGTGTGTGTATTACATGTATGTGTACTAGTATGTGTGTGTATGTGTGTGTAGGGGGTGGAGAGATGGTCCGGGTTCAGGGAGCTTAATCTGGGGCAAGGGGAGGGCGAACTGACAGGAAGGATGGAATGGTGGGTGGGGGGCCTGTGCTGTGAAGCTGATGCTCACCCAAAGGCCGCCTGCGATGTTGGATGGCTGCTCTTCTCTCACTCCGACTGCCACTGGCTGGCATGGGCATCAATATCCCTGTGACAAACCTGAGAGTTTGACAAACTGCTTTCAGGTGCAGTGTGTCCCAGGGAGGGCTTGGGAGGCAGAGGCGGGGCACACACTGTCACCATCATAATGTGGGCGGGGCTATTACTGGTCCACACCCTCATCTGTGGCCACCAGGAAGGCCAGGGCTGTGTTTTACCAGCGTCTGTGTCCCCAGGGTTTAAAACAGTGTCAGACCCACAATGGGGCTTAAAATGAGTTTTGTGAAGGACAAGATGAGCAGGCGACTAATGTGGGATTCTGTCAGCCGTCGGGGCCTCTGAGGGGCAACACAGAGCTCCCCTGAGCCTCTTCCTCTCAGACATGAGAGGTCTTGTCATCCCTCTGGACCTGCAGGGACTCACTGCCCACTCTCTCCCTACAGCAGGAGCCGGGAGGCTGATAAAGCAGGTGGGGCATCCAAAGGGTCTCGCCTGTGATTTATACACTTGGAAGAAGCCGGCCGATGTCGGCAAAGCGCTTCTTGGACGAAAGGTGCTCCATAAAATATCAAGTATTCTCCTCGTGAGGGCTAAGAGCTACAAATCAGGCTCGGTGGCATAAAAGGAACGTATTTATGATCCACTATCATATTGCAAATGAAATGAACGTAATAAAAGTGTCACTTATACAAATACCTCTGATGTACAGATCTCGACCTGGGAACATGAAAACAGACACCCCAGCACTTTTACTTCAATGTCTCATCATGGAAATAAATGAAGTCATGGTCATTTTAATGTGCGCACTTGTGCGTGTACCTGGGATATTGATTTCCGTGCACACACTACAAACGCAAGGCAGGAAACATGCAAAAGATGTGGATTTCACTTGGATTCAGGAAGAGATAAAAAAAACAAAAACGCTTTACTAAAATTTCTTCACAGCAAAAAAAAAAAGAGCAAAATACAATCTACAGTGCTGTTGTCCATAAAGTTTTCTATATTCAATCTAGCAAAGGAAGCATAATGGTCTGGTTAGTCTTGCTTGAATACCAAACTCTGGGATCTGTTTGTCTTGTCTCTTCGCCTCCTTGCTAACTGCAAGAATCACGGGCCACAGTTGGGGATTAGAGCTATCTGGCTGCCATGCGTGGGAGAGGGTCTGTCACGAACATACAGATAGGCTTAAAAGAAAAACACAAAAATATCTTAACCCGAGTTTAAAAATCATTTTCTAAATGAACTACCCATGGGATCTGAAGCCAGGTGGACCTATGATGGACAGAGACATACTTTCCCATCATTTTAGGATTTGGGGGTTGGTCCTCAAGCACTTAACATAGCCGTTCCCACGGTAAAGTTGGGCCAAGTCGGGTGAGTTAATACTCCAAGATCAGCGTCTCCTTAAAGGTGGAGACTGTCTCTCCTAATAGAGAACTTGCCATGAAAACACTAGTAGAAATTTGAACAAATACACAGAGAAAGGAGGTTGGTAAACGAGGTCGCAGCTACATTTTCTCTGCCACTAACGAGACACACGCGTTTGGGAACAGGCTGAGGGCAGGGTTGCCTGAGTGTCTGTTCAATGAATACAGTCCTGTGATTGGACTTGACTTCAGGGTTGGTGAAAGGTAGGTTAGAACAGCATCCTTGGAGGACTGCTCCCGACCTGCAGCACGGCCACACCCGGGGGCAAGGACTTCAGGAGGCCGCGTGATGGCCCACACCGGTGCCGGGTGTGAGGGAGGCCTAGCATTCTCAGTGCCAGTGGCCACGCGGGTGCATAGCTAGAGTTTTTATAGCATGTTAAAGATGCAGGTCTTGGGGGGAAATAGTCTGGATGTGGCATTCTGAGGCTTTAACAAGGATCTACCAGCCCGGCTCAGCTTTTAAAGTTGTTCAAAGCACTTGTAGAAAATGCCTGAAATATCAGAATGTGCAAGTGCCACATAATTCTTTTTAGTGGAAGTAGTATATTACGCTAATAAGACTTTCAAAACTATTTTCCTAATTTAAAAAATTTATTGATTTGAGAGAGAGGAAGAAGGGGGGAGAGAGGGAGAGAGGGAAAGAAGGAGAGGGGGAGAGGTTGTTTCACTTACGTATGCATTCATTGGCTGCTTCTTGTATGTGCCCTGATAGGAAATTGAATCACAACCTTGGCATATTGGCACAATGCTCTAACCCAGCGGTTGCCAACCGGTGGTCTGTGGACCACTGGTGGTCCGTGAGGTCCGAAAGGTTGGCGACTGCTGCTCTTACCCACTGAGCTAACCAGCCAGGGCCTCAAAACAATTTTCAGCACACTTTCCTCTTACTGGTTGCTTTTAGACATCAAGATTTTACCTCCTCTCAAGTGGACAGTGTCCCCCTGGTCCTATAATTCTAATATTTTTTTCCTCCTCTCTCTGGGCTGGTATAGGCAGCCCTGCTGTGGCTGAGTTTGTCTGGGGGCAGGCCCAGTGTGGTGGCTGCCCTTGCAAGGGAAGAGATTTGGAGTTAAGAGGCTCTGCTATAAGTGACAAATCCTTTTCTTTGGATAAGAGTCTTGTATAAACTGTTGGAAATACCCTAAGTTCAACTCCAGAGATGAGGGAAAATAAAACACTCCTGTGTGATGTATCCAAGCAAGAGGTTGGCAACGCGTAGCTGAGAAATGGCACAGTGTCTCTGAGATGCCTTATTCATAATCGGCAGGATTACTTGACACAGACCCTCTGGAAGCAGTGGGCCATCAACGCTGGCTTTTCCTAAATCCTGTCCTCAGGGGATGGATAGGTCCTTGGCTTTGTGTTTGTGGCACAGCTATCCAACATGATGAGGGCCGTGATGAAGGTCTTTACTGATGGCATAAAACAGAATGCCAACAATGGACATGAAAGACACTGAGGCTGGCTCTCTGCTTTACTCAGGGGCAGACCCGCACATCTTCTGCATGATCAATGTGGCTTGTTTGTAAAAGCTCCCAGTTTAGAAGAAGAGAGCTCAGTAACCCCTTCCATAAGCCATGTTCAAGGGCAGGAAATTCTGTGTTATATCAAGCTGAAGTTCTCTCTGCCGAAGCTCAACCTGCCCTCAAGTATCTGAAAGACTGCATTATGGGTCAATTTAACTTCGCTGTAAAAGTACAGGCAGTATTTTTCATATTCAGCAATTGATAGTCTTAAAATGAGAACACACATATCTAGTAGAGTGATTTTCAACCAGTGTGCCACAGAATTTTTAAAGCATGCAATACCTGACTATTCAGTCAGGGGCACTGACCTGTTTCTCTTAAATTGTTGGATAAAACAATGACAACAGCAAACACAACACTAGCCCATCTGGTGTGAATGAATCAAAATTATACCAATTTTTTTTTGTCAGATAAGCAAAAAATATATTTTTTGGTGTGCCGCAGAACTTCAGTAATTAGTTTATGTGTGCCATGAGATAAAAAAAGGTTGGAAATCACTGGGCTAGGGTAAAAGAATTGAGCAGAGAATGCAGGCACATCCCTCTATATTTCTTTCATGCAGTAGGCATGGGTAGCCTTTCAGAAACAGTATCTGATTGGAGTCGGTATGTGTGTGGTGGGTGGGAAATGACAAAAACAAACTTCCCAGCAGCAGACTACTCCTGATAAACCTGTATCCTACTCTGTGCAATATCCATTCTTCACGGAAAGTTACAAGCTTTCAACTACTTAATAACAATCTCTATCATGATGAATCCTAATGGCCAACTTGTTCCATGCCTCCTCTCCTCTAACCCCAATTAATTTTCAGAAAATGAACTGCAGATCTCCTTGACATTCTTCTATTTTTCCTCTTAACATTTTTTTTTAAAAATAGAAATGAGGTCCTGCTCTTAGCTTGGGAGAAATTTCTGAGAAGCAACCTATGTGATTCCCCATGGGGAGGACACCCCTTGGCCAACTGTGCCAAACCGGAGGGACAGGAGGGGAGTGCCAGGAAGTGGGGACTGTACTTGCATGGTGGCCCTAATCCTCTTGGTCAACCACAAAGATGGCCCTAATCCTCTTGGTCTTCCTAGATGCAGCTTTCTGCATTGTGACTCCTTACATCAATAGGTGGACACTCTTCCACACTCCTTCTACCTGGATGGCCTATGGCCAACGTTTACAGCTAGAATGCAGTGGTAGTAATGTTGTACCATTTCCAAGCCTAGAACTCAAGAGATATTGTGCTCTTCTGTTCATCTCCCTTGGAACCTTAACACTGGTGTGAACAACCCTGAGCTAGCCTACTATGTGGAGGACAGCCAGTTAGCCAAGCCAAGACCATCCTCAATCAACCTAGAGCTACCCTCTCCCTGAACCTGGGAGAGTAGTCAGGCAAGATCAGCAGAGTTGACAACCCAATCTGCAGCTAACCAGAGCCACATGAGATAGCCCAGTAAACCCAGCTGATACATGGTTTTCTGAACAATAAAAAATGCATATTGTTTCAAAACACTGAACTCTGGGATGATTTGTTATATAGCAGTAGCTATATAACAATCTGTTTAAAGAATAGGTTTATACAACACTGGGCTATGCCTACATACTCTTTTACTTCATGGCTTGTTTGAATCAATGGTTGCCTTTTTTTCAGTGATTAAGGCAAGAAAAAAAAAACAATGGGTCATTCCTTCAACTCAAGGTTCAAGATTCTGCTCACATCTGTTACAAAACAGATTATGGACTTGTACCCCATAGATCGTAAATAACATGAAAGGTACAGTGGACATGTAGGAAGGGCAATGGGGTAAAAGCCCAAAGGTCTGCATTTTAGTCCATCATTTACTGCCCTGGAAACTCAGGAGAGGCTCTTAATGTCCCTGAATCTCAGTGTCCTTATCTGAAAAATGGGGACATTACTTTTCTTCCCCTATCATACACAAGATTCTTACATACATTTAGATAAATACATAATCACAATGTAGTGTAATATGTACTAAGACAGTGGAAGTCCTACACCAATTTGTTTATTCACCACACAGTTATTA
>NW_006284346.1:161823-181093 GCF_000327345.1 Myotis davidii
AACATTTCTTGTTCAGTGGAGGGGAGGTGGGGCAAAGGGTAATACATGGGTAAGTGGGGTGCGGGCTCAGAACTAATGGAATTTCTGTATTTTCATTCTGAAATAAAAGGAAAACCAATTAGAATCTTACCTAGAAGACTGTATCCTGTTGGGAAAAAATGATGACCAAAATACTACACCGGGCAAGGACTTCAGGAGGCCGCGTGATGGCCCACACCGGTGCCGGGTGTGAGGGAGGCCTAGCATTCTCAGTGCCAGTGGCCACGCGGGTGCATAGCTAGAGTTTTTACAGCATGTTAAAGATGCAGGTCTTGGGGGGAAATAGTCTGGATGTGGCATTCTGAGGCTTTAACAAGGATCTACCAGCCCGGCTCAGCTTTTAAAGTTGTTCAAAGCACTTGTAGAAAATGCCTGAAATATCAGAATGTGCAAGTGCCACATAATTCTTTTTAGTGGAAGTAGTATATTACGCTAATAAGACTTTCAAAACTATTTTCCTAATTTAAAAAATTTATTGATTTGAGAGAGAGAAGGAGAGGAAGAGAGAGAGGGAAAGAGAGAGAGAGAGAGAGAGAGAGAGAGAGAGAGAGAGAGAGAGAGAAACATAGATGTGAAAGAAAAGTCAATCAGTTGCCTTCCATATGTGCTCTAAAGGGGATCAATCCCACAGCCCAGGCATGTGCCTTGACCAGAATCAAACCGGCAACCTGTTGGTGTATGGGACCATGCTCAACCACCTGTACCACTTTGGCCGAGCTCATTTATTTTATTTTTTTTAAGACAGCAAGTTGACAGCTTCTAGCCACTCGGCAAAAACGTATTAATCTTTTCTCTGGCATCTCACATATGACATTGCCAAGGGTGTATGTGTAATCCTTGTGAGAACGGCTAGTCTTCTAATTTTAGTAAATGCAGTCAAGGAAAAGGGCCTGGGTTTTAAACAAACAGCCATAGAGTCTGCATTTGCATGTCATGCTCTGAAATCTTTTTCTGAGTCATGAATTCATTTGGACCAAGCCACAACGAGCATTGTATTTTGTTAAACTGGAGCATTTGGGAAGCGTAAAAGAATTCTAGTCAAATATCCTAAGAAAGTCTGTACTCTTCAAAGTAAAACATCTTGGTAAATCATTAATAGTCCTTGAGTGACCCCACTTAGGACAAGCATATATTCATGCTACGTGAACTACATCTCCAGAACTGGGACAATGTAGACTATCCAGTTATTGGAAGATTCAGTAGTTACTGGAGAACACTGAATTACTGTAAAACGATTTGGAAAATAATTTGGACCTTAGGATTATTAGAACAAGACTTACAAAATATTTATTTCTCACTATCCATAAAAACAAACCCAGATATGCGTTAAAGCATATTACTTAGGCAAGAGCAATGTTGCTAATAAGTTGTGTGACTTAGACAGCGATGATGATCATAAAAATAAATATTAGCATTATTAATTATTGACTATGTCAAGTACTGTGACAGGCAGTATTTTTCATATTCAGCAATTGATAGTCTTAAAATGAGAACACACATATCTAGTAGAGTGATTTTCAACCAGTGTGCCACAGAATTTTTAAAGCATGCAATACCTGACTATTCAGTCAGGGGCACTGACCTGTTTCTCTTAAATTGTTGGATAAAACAATGACAACAGCAAACACAACACTAGCCCATCTGGTGTGAATGAATCAAAATTATACCAATTTTTTTTTGTCAGATAAGCAAAAAATATATTTTTTGGTGTGCCGCAGAACTTCAGTAATTAGTTTATGTGTGCCATGAGATAAAAAAAGGTTGGAAATCACTGGGCTAGGGTAAAAGAATTGAGCAGAGAATGCAGGCACATCCCTCTATATTTCTTTCATGCAGTAGGCATGGGTAGCCTTTCAGAAACAGTATCTGATTGGAGTCGGTATGTGTGTGGTGGGTGGGAAATGACAAAAACAAACTTCCCAGCAGCAGACTACTCCTGATAAACCTGTATCCTACTCTGTGCAATATCCATTCTTCACGGAAAGTTACAAGCTTTCAACTACTTAATAACAATCTCTATCATGATGAATCCTAATGGCCAACTTGTTCCATGCCTCCTCTCCTCTAACCCCAATTAATTTTCAGAAAATGAACTGCAGATCTCCTTGACATTCTTCTATTTTTCCTCTTAACATTTTTTTTTAAAAATAGAAATGAGGTCCTGCTCTTAGCTTGGGAGAAATTTCTGAGAAGCAACCTATGTGATTCCCCATGGGGAGGACACCCCTTGGCCAACTGTGCCAAACCGGAGGGACAGGAGGGGAGTGCCAGGAAGTGGGGACTGTACTTGCATGGTGGCCCTAATCCTCTTGGTCAACCACAAAGATGGCCCTAATCCTCTTGGTCTTCCTAGATGCAGCTTTCTGCATTGTGACTCCTTACATCAATAGGTGGACACTCTTCCACACTCCTTCTACCTGGATGGCCTATGGCCAACGTTTACAGCTAGAATGCAGTGGTAGTAATGTTGTACCATTTCCAAGCCTAGAACTCAAGAGATATTGTGCTCTTCTGTTCATCTCCCTTGGAACCTTAACACTGGTGTGAACAACCCTGAGCTAGCCTACTATGTGGAGGACAGCCAGTTAGCCAAGCCAAGACCATCCTCAATCAACCTAGAGCTACCCTCTCCCTGAACCTGGGAGAGTAGTCAGGCAAGATCAGCAGAGTTGACAACCCAATCTGCAGCTAACCAGAGCCACATGAGATAGCCCAGTAAACCCAGCTGATACATGGTTTTCTGAACAATAAAAAATGCATATTGTTTCAAAACACTGAACTCTGGGATGATTTGTTATATAGCAGTAGCTATATAACAATCTGTTTAAAGAATAGGTTTATACAACACTGGGCTATGCCTACATACTCTTTTACTTCATGGCTTGTTTGAATCAATGGTTGCCTTTTTTTCAGTGATTAAGGCAAGAAAAAAAAAAACAATGGGTCATTCCTTCAACTCAAGGTTCAAGATTCTGCTCACATCTGTTACAAAACAGATTATGGACTTGTACCCCATAGATCGTAAATAACATGAAAGGTACAGTGGACATGTAGGAAGGGCAATGGGGTAAAAGCCCAAAGGTCTGCATTTTAGTCCATCATTTACTGCCCTGGAAACTCAGGAGAGGCTCTTAATGTCCCTGAATCTCAGTGTCCTTATCTGAAAAATGGGGACATTACTTTTCTTCCCCTATCATACACAAGATTCTTACATACATTTAGATAAATACATAATCACAATGTAGTGTAATATGTACTAAGACAGTGGAAGTCCTACACCAATTTGTTTATTCACCAAACAGTTATTGAGTCCTATAGCTACTAAAGACATTGACACTCTGATGAATATTAAAGAAACAAGAATGGTATTCAAAAGACTCACATTCCAGTCACCTACACAAATACCGATCATGTAGTGAACAAGATACCAGAAAGGAGATATTCATTCACTAATTTAAGCTACAGGAATAAAAGAATCTAAGGAGTATGTTATGAGATAGTAGTTAGACCCACAGACAAGGGAGCTGAGAGTCCAGTCTGTTGGAGTCATAAAAAAATGACAGGAGAGAGGAATCTTGAGCTGAATGCCCTTTAGGACTGTGCTATGTTTCATTCACTTAGGTGCCCTCAGAGCATAATACAGTATCTTTTCCATAAAGGATGTTCAACAAATACCTCTTAAATGAATGGGGCTCGGAGGTCTGGGAAACATCTTGGATCAAGAGAACATTATGTGCAAAGGCCTAAGGATCGGAAGCAATATAGGTATACGAGGGAAGTTAGCTTTGCAATGACCTTTAAATGACCACTCATTGGGGAGGCAGAAAGAGGTGGAAAGAACATTCTGGATTAAGCCATCTCCCTCCCTCATATGAGGAAATGCATTCAGGAATTATTACATCAAGTTTATAGGACAGTATGGTGGCCGGTGTGACTAGAAAAAAGAAAGGGATTGTGGGGAGAAAAGAGTAGATTGGTATAATGAGGAAAGAAAAAAGAAGGGATGTTAGGGCGGCACAACAGTGAAAAATCTACTGGACTTGATAATGAATATGGGGAATGAAAAGGAAGAATCGGAGGTAGCGATATGATTTTAACACTGGTACGGGGCTGATGGGATCACAACAGAGAAGAAAATTGGGGAAGCTGGTGGGAAACAGGAAAACCAGTTTGGGGCAGAAAAATGAGCTTGCCTTAAGGGGAAGGGAGTCAGAAATCCAGGCAGTGATTTCAGAGATTGTTAGGGCGATGGCACCATGGATTTGGTGAGAGAACAGATCTGAGTTAGATTATGTAAAAGTCAAAAACCTTGGAGATGACTGTTGAAGTCATGAGAGGTGAGAAAGAGGGAAGAAAAAAAGAGGATCAGAAACTGATCCTTTGGAGTTGCCAGTGGTTGGTGGAGAAGAGAATACAGTGATGGAAGCAGATGAATGGTGGGCAGGAACTCTGGGATAATAAAAAAATCACAGAAACCAGTAAAAATGGAATTTGAAGCAGCAGCAACCTGGCCAAGAGTCCCATGTAGCCGAGAGTCAGAAAGAATGAAGAGGGGTCAAAGTTCATCAGTTTTGGCCATGGAGAACGTGGTGAGTTTCACGAGAACATTAATAGCAGAGTGATGAGAATGGAAGCCATGCTGGGGGCTGGGAGGGTTAAGAGGAGGCCAGAGAAAGCCCTTCAAAAGTCAACCTGGGAAATACACTTGAGTCCAGGCCCTTGAAAACTTGTTTTTCTGTAATCAAACCTGTAAGAGGTCAGTGAGACCTCCCATGTTTACAAACACAAAAGGCTGTATGAGTTTCCCAGGGAATCTGACCTTGTTCACTTGGAGAGGCTCACTGGAAGGTCAACACGGGGCTGTGAGAGTGTGGAAGATGCGCTGGCTTAGGAATTGGCTAACCAAAGCTGAAAGATGGGAGGGCTCTGCAGGCAGAAGGCAGAGCGAGACTGACGGTATGCGCGCAAGCAACAGGGCAGCTTTGAGCCTCCCCAAAGAACAGGGCCAGGGCTCCCAACTCGGAGTTGATGCTGAACCACAGCTCACCTGATCTTGTGAACCTTGCCAAGGAGACTGGGGTTTTAGACTCACCTGGGGAGGCAGTGGCAGTGACATGATCAGAGCTGCCTTTGAGAAGGGTCACTCTGCTCATGGTGAAGCAATGGTTGGAGGGGTGGAGAGATCACTGAGGTGGTTGCTGGAAGTCCCAAGTAAGAGAGGGATATCTGATTCAGGGAGGGACTGTGGGGAAGGGACAGAGGTGCCCGGAAGTGGGGAGGGTCAAGGGGGAGAAGATGTTTTCTGGCTTGGATAATGGTCAGGGAACGTAGGAGGAGAAGGATGAATGAAATCTCAGGTGCTATGTGGCATCCAAATGGTGGCGTCCAGTGTGTGGTAAGCAGTTGGCTATTAGGGTACCAGGCTCAGGAGAGTGACTGGCCAGAGACTCAGGGAACATCCACTTGTAATGGGAAAGGGACCCATGGAGAGTGATGGTGAACCCCTTAGTGCCTCTGGGTTTTGTTTCTTCCGGCTCTTGTCTTCTAGATTTTGACTTAAATGAGAAGTAGACTCAGCAGTTTGGAACTCGACATTTATTTATTAATTCTACTGATAATTACTGAGCTGTAATTATCAGCTCTGTGTGTCAGGCACTGGGACGCAGCAGGAAACCCAAAAAAAAGTCCCTGCTTTCATGGAAATAGCGTGTGTGTGTGTGTATCTGTGTGTGTGTGTGTGTGTGTGCGCGCGCGCGCAATTCCACGTAGAAGCAAAGCACCCAGAAGGGAAACTTCTTTCAAGTGTGGTCTACAAACCCCCAAATAAGAAATGCCTTACTCAAATTCACGGGATGAATTCATATCATTGTTGGTCTAGCTTGGATATCAGAAACTGTCTATGAGAAAATATTGACCACTCTTTCACCTGGGCTTTGAAATGCAAAGATGTGAGAAACCCCGACCCATGACAGAAATTCATACTTGATATTTTGCTCATGGATCAGAAGAAATAATACTGTTAAGATGTCTTTACTACCCCCAAAATTACAGATTCAATGCAATCCCTCTCAAAATGCCAATGACATTTTCACATAAATAGCACAAATAACCCTCAAATTTGTATGGAACCACAAAAGACTCCGAGTAACCAAAGCAATCTTGAGAAAGAAGAACAAAGCTGGAGGCATCACACTCCATGATTTTAAACTATAGTAATCAAAACATCAGACTACTGTCATAAAAAAAAAAAAAAAACAGACACACAGATCAATGGAACAGAACAGAGAGCCCCGAAACAAACCCATGCATATATGCTCAATTAACTTACAACAAAAGAGCCAAGAAAAGACAATGGGGAAAGGACAGTCTCTTTAGTGAATAGTGTTAAAAAACAACAACAAAACAATAACAACACTTTGACAGCCACATGCAAAAGAATGAAACTGGACCACTACCTTACACTGCAAACAAAAACCAATTTGAAGTGGATTCAAGACTTGAATTTAAGACTTGAAATCATAAAACTACCAGAAGTACACAGAGATGGTAACTCCGAATCTCTCACTGTCCCAGACCAGGGCTCATTTTGTGACCCTCCACCTCTCTCACTTCTCCCTCAGCCATCAGTATGATTTGGTGTTAACAGGAAACGTCACCACCATGGCCAAGCCCAGCCCTTCAGGGAAGGGAAGGCTACCTTCTCAGTGCTGTGCTGAGTGTTCAACATGTATTATCTCATTTAATTCTCATAGCAACCCTAAGTGGAAGGTGGCACTATTCCTCCCTCATTTGCACTTGAGAACACTGAGGCAAAGAGAACTGAAATGTCACTGAGCCAGTCACTGAAAGGGCCAGAACTGGAATCCAGTTCTAACCCCAACCAATATACTTCTCATAAAATGATTCTTACAGGGTTGGGGGGCGGGGGTGGGCGGGGAGTAATTGGGGGGGGGTAAGGACACATATGTAATACCTTAATCAATAAAGGAAAAAATGCTTCTTACAGTGGCATGCTTTTTTAAAAGATCAGTGTTTATAAGGAGAATGCCCCGAGGACTGTAAATAAGGAATTCTCCTCCTTGGCCTTGGCTGCCCTGAATGCTATGGAGGGGTCACTCTCAGGCCACACGTGTGACTGCAAGGAAATGTTTAAAACAAAACAGCAGAAATACGCCCAAGCCTCCCAGTCAGTCTCAGCATGTGAAGTGTTGGCCAGCACTGTAGCCAACTTAGCTTTCCCCCGAGTGAACTTATCAGTTTCTCAATATAAATAGATCATCCCAATTGCCCTCGTCAATGAGGGATTGCTAAAATCCTATTTAGCTCGCAAAAAAGACTCTTTCTGGCCTACGGAACTTTAATTCTCAGGTATTTATTTCTCCGGAGAGTCATCTGGGAAAGAAATAAAGCCAGCTTCACCATTCTCTGCATAGCTCCCAGCCACACACACGGATGCTTGACATGAACGGAGAAGCGAGTTTCTATTCCCGGGAATGCCTCGGCGAAGGAGTCAAAAACACACAGAAGTTGAAGAAATAACACACGGCGTTCCTGCCAGACCTGCACAGCTCACTTCCCCCTGCCCTTCCTTTTCCCTTCCTCTCACACCCACATCCACACCCAGGCGTGCTTTTCTCTCCTTTAATCAAAAAGACATCTGTGAGCCCTGACTGGTTTGGCTCAGTGGATAGAGCGTCAGCCCGTGGGCTGAAGGGTCCCGGGTTCAATTCTGGTCAAGGGCACATGCCTGGGTTGTGAGCTTGATCCCCAGTAGGGGGTGTGCAGGAAGCAGCCAATCAATGATTCTCTCTCATCATTGATGTTTCTATCACTCTCCCCAATCCCTTCCTCTCTGAAACCAATAAAATATATTAAAAAGAAAAAAAAAGCCATCTGCGAATGCCTCCTCAGGGAGAGACAGCCTCAGGACTCTGGAGGACAGGAGGCGGTTGAGAACTCCAGCTTCCCCGCGACCTCCTATGTACTAGCAATTCTACCTCGGGGGTGTAAGCTCAGATAGCACTGGAGATCTAGTGGGAAATGGCAGTTTTTGAGGCTGGCTTACTACAGTTTTAAAAAAGTGGTACATCTACACGATGGAATACTACACAGCTATAACAAAGGAAAGGATTCTTACCATTGTAGCAGTATATATGGACCTGGAGAGCATTATGCTGAGCGAAATAAGCCAGTCAGAGAAAGATAAACACCACACGATTGCACGCATATGTGGAATATAATGAACTACATAAACTGATGAACAACAATAGATCCAGAATCAACCAATGAACTTGTATGCATATGTGCATAACCCATGGACACAGACAATAGGGGGTTGAAGGCCTGGGGTAGGGGACAGGGGTGGGCTGGGAGAAGTCAATGGGGAAAAAGGGGACATATGTAATTCTTTGAACAATAAAGATTTAATAAAATACTACTAATACAAAATAAATACATAAAAATGAGGTGCTCAGAACAAAAAACAGTAATGCTCCAAGATTGCTCTGACCAGCCACGGAGAGAGAGAGTTAGGTTGGTCTCTCATGATCTGATTAACCAAGAATCTTAAGAGGGAGGACATATTACTACGCCGAGTTGTTTCAGAGGCAGCCGGTGGCTCTCAGATCATCAGCGCTGGTCTTCCCCAGCCTGTCCTTCCACGCCTCACCTGCCCGACTCCGAATCAGGACCCATATCCACCTCTGTTCAATGGCATCTTGTTGGTACTGGCCCATCATTTGCTTTGGTTAAGACCTTCTGGAAGCTTCTGATCTGAATATCTCATTCCACCAGGGTCATATCTGGGGTCAACTATTGGAAAGGCCTTTTGAGTCTCTAAAGGTCCTGAGGTTTGAGAGCTCTTCAGCCGCCTTCGCTCTGCCTGTTGTCCCTGGGTCCCCCCACTAAAGTGCATAAAAGGGGCAACTCTGAAGTGCTACTGCCTGTTGGGGGACCAGGTTTCCATACCATTTCACACACGCCAGATCGTCCAACTCAGCGGCGAGTCATTATAGAGGAAGCCATCATTACTAACCTGGATTTCGACATGACTGGAATTGGTCAGAAGCCACAAATATAAAAAGCACCAGTAACTGCCCAAGGTGAGTCAGGCCCCTTAACAAAAACCACCAAAGTAAGCACAGGCAGGTAAGTATTTGGCTCTAAATATAATCAAACCTCCTCAAAATTAGATATCCCGTGGCTTACCCTGAAACATCTGTAATGTCAGCTGTTGCTACAATGGCTACTGGAAAAATATTTAGAGCTAAAATATAGTATTTCTCCGGGGGATGTATATCAAAAATGGGGAGGAAGCAGCAATTACTAGAGAAACTCAATACATAACCTGTCACTTTTCTCCAGGTGCACCAATATCATCCATTAAAGGGTTCAAATCCTGCTGTCTCCTCCCAAGAATTTTTTTTGGGGGAGTGGAGGGTCAAGTCTGGCCAAATTCCATTCAGATCACCAGCAGGAAAAAACACTCTATACCAGTGATGGCGAACCTTTTGAGGTCGGCGTGTCAGCATTTTGAAAAGCCCATTTTCTGGTGCCGTGTCACATATAGAAATTTTTTGATATTTGCAACCATAGTAAAACAAAAACTTTTATTTTTGATATTTATTTTATATATTTAAATGCCATTTCACAAAGAAAAATCAACCCAAAAAATGAGTTCGCGTGTCACCTCTGACACGTGTGTCATAGGTTCGCCATCACTGCTCTATACAATGCAGTCAAAGGCTTAGAATGTACTTCACATTTCAAGGAATGAGCTTATCTAAGACTTTCCATTGGCAGTGCCTTAAAAATCAAGGGAATCAGAATGCCGGGCCTCCTGTATTATTCATTACATAATTGCTGTGTTTTATTAGAAATATGATCTATTATAACCTTGAATAGAGTACATTAAATGACATTGAAAATTAGATTATTCTGATTATTAGAGAAGTGAGAAATGTGCTAAACATTTGTAAGACTGATAATCAATCAGGGTATCCATTTGAGTGTAATAAAAATCAATCTGGAGCCAGTGGGTTTAAATCTAATTTTTTAAGCATGACATTTTCTCAGAGTTTCTTTCTAAAATGTCACCATCTTCTACAACGGTGATTGATTCTGTCTCTAGGGAGAAGCACTCAATCCAATTACTTCATCCACTGCACACAAACCATAGTCCACTTAAAAAAAAAAGCCAAATGAATCACAGCAATAACAATATATTTTATGGGGGGGGGGGGCAGATTTATGTCACTCAAGCTAGAAAATCACTCATCTTCCTCCCCCCACTCAAACATGCTACTTAGATCAGAATGTGGCTCCTGACTTTCTTGCAACAGAAATCAGGGATTTTCATATTGGTTTTTATTTCATATGAGAAAAAAGAGGAAAAGACATTGGCTTATGTAGAAATATTATTCCCCTCACCATCTTGATAGAGAAAGAAAAAAATAGTACAATGACTATTCATTTACCTTTCCTATTATCTAACTTCCTACCATCCATCTACCTCCTAGCCTTCTCTCCTCCCTTCCTCCTACCCGTCCTTTTTTTCCATCTACCCATCTATCCACCCACCCATCTATCCACCCACCCATCTATCCATCCATCCATCCCTTCACCTATCAATAATCAATTACTGAATGCCAATGGAGATCCACAGACTGGCCAGCTTGGAGCTCTTTTTTCTCTTGAGTATATTTGAATGCCTACAAGGTCAGAAGAAGGGCTAATGAAATTACAACCAAAGAAAACTTACTGAACTCATCCTGCATGTAGAGGGCTCATTAGTTGGCATAAATAGGAATGATTGTCCACTAATTCAGCTTGGTCCCTTACATCGGCTCATGTGAATATTTCCTTTATGAAATGTTGGTATTTTCCTGGCAATGGTAGAGGAAGGGAGAAGCTGACATTTATTGAACATTTCCCATGACCAAGAACTTGACCTTCATTATTCATTACATCCTCAATGGTAGGAGGATACCTCTGTGTCCTGGGCCTTGGGTTTCTATGTGCAGGTGCTTCAGTAGAGTGACACACTTGACCTTCCTCCCCACCGCACTTTCTCATTTCCCCAGGGGGTTAGGGGGACTTGTCTTGGTGAGACTAAGGGAAGGCACTTAGTGTTCTGGGTCCAAGTTTTCCCAGGCCTTCTCCACATCTGCCTGCCTGCAGGAAAGGGCATACGGCTCAGCTGGTCATGATGTGGAAGCTCCCAGAAGCAGGCTCTGCTGAAGGAGGAGGTGCTCAGGGGGCAACATGGCCTGTGACAGGGTGGGCAAGCTTATACAATTTGGGGGTGAAGTTTAGGAAGCCCATGGGGGCCACACAGGGAAGCTGCATCTTCGGATAGGCACATGGCTATGTGAATTAATTTATACCCATTTTTTTTGCTAACATATATAATACTGCAATGAACATCTTTGCATATTATCATTGCATGCATTGTTATTTTGTTAAAATAGCTTCCAGGAAGGGATTGTACAGGCTTTTGAAATCGCAGGCAGTTTCTAGTGTTAAGCTGGGGTCTGTCTGCCATAGGCTTGGTGCTTGCTTTTCTTTGCAGATCATGGGATACATTCTCCCGATGGGGGCTCCTTTTGTATTTCCGATCTCGCTTACCTTCGTGGGGAGCAGACAAATTCCACTCCTGTCAGAATGGCCCACCTGCTACCCCTGTTAGCAAGGCCATTACACAGTCTTTCCAGTCAATCCACTATTCCAAGGAACATTGCTATCGTCCATCTCACTTAGGTCAGTGCTGCTGGCTTAATAGCTCCCCATTGGGCCACAGATGGCCAATGATCGGATATAGCCACATAATCCGATTACGGGACAACGGTGACCCTTTCCGCCAACCTCAGCCTTGCTTTGCAAACAGCCACCGCGCAGAGGGAGCGGAGGTGCCAGGCTGCCTCTCCATCCAGAGCGACTGAGACACTCAGAGGGCCCATCCTGAAGCAGAGGGTTTTAATCAGTTTCACGGCCCGAGCAGACCCACTGACCTTTGTCCTTTCTGAAAGATGCGTGTCAAGAGAGCGTAGAAGCTGGGGGGACTTGGAGCAAGATTTCTTCCTGGCAACTCAGACTTAAGAAAATATTAACAGCCGATTCCTACTCACACTGAGCTTCATCTTCTAAGAGCTAACGCATGTGCATGTTCAGATCCCAAAACACTGTGGGCACTTCATGAGCTCACAAACTATGCGTCCATGTGTGTATATGTCAGGATTGCTCAACCCTGGCATGACTGACATTTGGGGCCAGGTCATTCTCTGTCATGGGGGTCTGTCCATGCATCCTGTGCACAGTAGGATGTTTAGCATCATTCCTGGCCTCTACCCACCAGCAGCCACCCCAGCTTAATAACCAAATACGTCTCCAGGCCTTGCCAGTGTGTCGGGGGAATAAAATCACCTGTAGTTGGGATCCACTGGTGTCTGTGAGTGTTACCATCTTGAATTAATGAATAAGAGCACAGCTTAGGAATCAGACCTATCACAGCACTGACTCTGAGCCAACACTTAGCTGTCCCAGCTTCTGAGACTCACCTGCAAGCAGGGACAATAGTACAGAGCTCACAGAGGCGTAGGGATGATGCAGGAACACAGATGGAGAGTACTGGGTAGAGCCCTTAGGAAGCGCTGCAGACATGGCAGGGCCAGTGTATTCCCAGGTGGCTTCATTGCAGACATGCTCAGGGGAATGCCTGCTATACACAGATACAGGTGTGGCAAGGGGATGCTGGCTTTTTCAGAGGTGTCCACACACACAGCTGCAAAGTTTCATTACATCAAATTTTATAATTTGGCCAAATTGTACCTCTCTTGAGCCATTCTTAGATGAGTCAAGATCCAACTGAACTAATTAATGTTTCTTGATTCTACAGTAGAAATAGGAGACTTTTGATGGCAACTGGGAGATGACACTAGGCATTTGGGATGATGGGGGCAATTCTTAGTATCTCTCCTCCTTACAATCACCCTCATTTCCTTTGGGGAAGTACCTAGACTCATTCATCCATCCCTCACACCTATGTGCCAGGTGAGCACTGTTCTAGGCACCGGGGAGACAGAAGTGGACAAAGAAGCAAAGATCTGTGCCCTCGTGTTTGTTTCCAGCTGAAGTAAGGGTCAGAAAGGAAGACAGAAAAAGAGTGGTCGGAGAGGCGAGGAGAGACGATGGGGAGTCACCGTCACCGGGGATAAGAGAAGACACCGTCATGGATGGTGGTCATGAGAACCAAAAGCAGCGAGAGGCGGAGGGGAGTGAGGCCACTGGAGAGGCTAGATCCATGGTCGGCAAACTGTGGCTCGTGAGCCACATGCGGCTCTTTGGCCCCTTGAGTGTGGCTCTTCCTAAGCCTTAGGAGTACCCTAATTAAGTTAATCACAATGTACCTACCTGTATAGTTTAAGTTTAAAAAATTTGGCTCTCAAAAGAAATTTCAATCGTTGTACTGTTGATATTTGGCTCTGTTGACTAATGAGTTTGCTGACCACTGGGCTAGATCAATGGATTTGGTAACACAGAACCAAGGTCGGCAAACTGATCTTTGGAAAGGACCAGACAGTAAATATTTCAGGCTCTGTGGGCCATCCAGTCTCCGTCACAACCCCTCAGTTCTGTGGTCGTATTGGGAAAGCAGCCACAGACAATCAGGATAAACAAATGGGCATGGCTGTGTTTCAACGAAACTTTGTTTACACAAACAGGTGAGCCACTGGACTTGGCCGTGGGCTGTGGTTTGATGACCTCTGCATTAGGTCATTAGCAGAGTTGGGGAAAGCGCCCCCCCCACCCCCCAGCGTGGTTAGGGTAGAAGCTAGATGCAAGGAGCTAGGAAATGAGTGGGTCACGAGAAAAGCTGGGCAGCCATCGAGGAGGAGGGCTCCACTATGAACTGAACTCAAGCCAACAAGTGAGGAGGGGCGAGTTCTTTCTTCGCCCTTTAATCTTTCCTATTATTACTTTTCTTAATTACAAGAGTCCTACATGCTTATTATAACATGTGAAACGATGTTAATGGTCTCCTTCCCTCTCCTCCTCCATCCCTGACCCCCCGAGGCAAACCACTTAACACTGTGTGGTGTGGTCCGAGGACACGGTGGCTGCCTTCTCAGAGGCTGAGATGCAAGGTATGATCAGGTGTGCCATCTGCATGCTATGGAAACAGTTGTCACGAAGGTCACAGCACTGATACCTCCCTGATCAGCAATTCTTAAAGGGGAGGAGGATGAGGGAGGTAGCCAAAACCAATGGAATGTCCACCTCTGGGACTGGCTGATCAACTCCTATTCGGGAGAGTTAGCAGCTAGTTGGGATTTCATTAATTGGCTCACCAAGCCCTGAGGTGTGGACCAAAGAGCGGGTGCCCACACAGACACCAAGGCTCCAGATGAAATTAACTGGGAAGATGAAAAGGACTGAACTGCTTTCCTTCCACTGGGCATGATTTCTTTTCAAAATAAATCATAGGATTAACATTCTGAAGCAGATATTACCGGATTCCATTGGTTGGCTGGATGGGTGCTTGGCTGGATGGTGGGTGAAGGACAGAATTAATCAATTAATAAATTAGTGGATCAATAAATTGCTAAATGAAGATGTTCACATGAAAGAGATAGCATTTTTATCTTATTACAAGTTGGCAACATGATGTGACTGCAAAATGGATAGCACAATTTTAGGTTGCATTATAAGAAATATAGTGTGTGGACTGAGGGGGGGTGATCAGTTTCCTATAATCTGAATAGACCACCTTTGTAATGCCGGGTTCATTTTTTGGGGTCCCTCTCATTTTAGGATGGACATTGACTAAAGAGAATGTAGAGTGTGGCGAGGATGGTGAGACTGGGGATGGAGTACTGAAGCCATATCATGCAAGGAACCATTTAAAAACTTGAGATATTTGACTTTGGGTGGAGGAAGAAGACTGAAGAAGGGCACATGCCTATGACTAAATATTGGGACTTAAGAAGGTAGATCTAGAGCCAATAGGTAGGAGTTAGAGAAGTAGGGGTGGGCGTGACACAAGGAAGGACTTTAACTGTCTCTACTGTCCCCAAACAGAATTCTGTCTATAGAGTTACATCCCTCCCATGGTACACAGGATGTCTGCTAGACAAACCAATGCCAACAGGCCCCATGGACCTCAAGGGCCTCTGCCAAACCTTGAGCGTCTAAGCAATTACAATCTTTTAACTTCTTAGGGAAACACAGGGAATTTGCCAGTCTATTGGAGTCTAAATCAGCAGTTGCCAACTGGTGGTCTGCAGATCACTGGTGGTCCATGAGGTCCGAAAGGTTGGCGACCACTGGTCTAAATGATTTTATGAACTAGGAGAATGCAAATGTTATCTGTTCGTAGATCATTCAAGGTCAATTATATAGAGAGACCTGCTTTAAAAAGCCTAGGAAAGCCTGGTCAGTGTGACTCAACGGTTGAGCACTGACCTACACATCAGGAGGCCGCTAGTTCTATTCCCATCAGGGCACAAGCCGAGGTTGTGAGCTCAGTCCCCAGCAGGGGCTGTGCAGGAGGTAGCTGATTGATGTTGATGTTTCCCTCTTTCTTTCTCTCCCGTCCCCCGCCCCACCCCCCAGCACATTTTTAAAAGCCCAGGTAAGAATATTTGCAGATGAGCTTGCTTTAGCGTTCTGCGGTTAGCAGAGTACTAGTAGAAGTAGATAGTGACCCACACATGTGACAGGCTAGCCTTTCTTACTTCTCTGAGCCCAGGTTTATCTACCTGTAAAATGGAGCTTAAAATGCAAGCCCCGTCTCCCACACGAAACCATCGCAGCCTCGAGTGAGATGATAGGTGCTGTAACAACAGTTTTTCTCAACTATCTGTGGGGAAGGACCAGGATTTTTTTTTTCTTTTTGCCCATTTCTAATCCATAGTAGACAAATACTTCACAAAATACAATAAAGATGAACTGCTAGAAAGATGAAATGCTGCTTGGCTGTTAGGGCAATCACAAATTGCTGTATGCTTCTAAATGTCACTCTCAACTTCGGTACCTGTCATTGGGTCTGGTAACAGTTTAGGGACCATCACTGGTCCACAGACCCCACCTTGAGTTGCTCAACTCTAAAATGTTGAACAGTATTATTATACATCAGCATAACTATAATGTGAAGACATTTTAAAAAAATCACAATTGTAAGACATCTAAAACCCAAATGAGAAGATAGCATAACTCAAAATAATATTTAGCAACCAAAAGGAACCCTTTCTCTTTTGATGGCCATGGTGGGTTTAATGATACTGGGTCAAATTACAGGAATCAGAAGGCAATTCCATAATTAGGAAATGTGTCCCAGCCCCCGGTCTGTCAGATGCCCGGCCATCTCGCTAGGACCCCGATGTACTGGCCTTGGCAATTTCACTTAAAGTCCTTCTGCAATCGAAAAGACTGAACTGATTTAGAGTCTGACAAAACCATGAAAGAGACAGACACTTGTTACTGGGAAGAAGTCGTTCTAAAAAAAAAAAAAAAGAATGGTTTTCCTTGTTGATTTTAAATCTAAGTGATGACTTGGAGGCCTCTGCAAACTTCCAAAGAAAAGACCCTGGACACAGGGGACTCTGTTTCTATAAAGCATGGAGGCAGCAGTTTGCACAGAGCTAACTCAATAAAATAACACTTTCTACATGGATAAACTGACCTAGATTTTCTGACTTGCATGCAGAAACAGAACAGGCGGGCTGAGATCTTGGGAGCTGTCTGCGAGGAGAGCAGAGGTAGGAGATCAGAGTTGGGGCCAGGTCCCCGGATGATCAGCAAGATTCTTCGTTTTGATTCTAGTGACAACTTCCATCCTCGGTTTTGTGAACTACAGGGGTCTGTCCCTGGCCTTCTAGGGCGTCCCAAGTCAAATGACATCACCATTCAAGGCTGGACCCGTAGAAGAGATCCCCCTGCTAAAACAGTTCAGAAATACACCCTGGACATGCATTCCTCTCATTCCAGCGCATTTCCCTGATATGGCAAAGTGGGGTTAGGAATTAAGCGCCACAGCCAAACAACAGCCCTTACCTCGGCAGTATGGGAATTACAGTATCTGCCATGTTAAGTAATGAATTGTGAAAATCGCATCCGTCAGTGCACAGTCCTGGGAATAGAGACTATAATCAATAAACCAGGCGCGCACACACGCACACACGCACAGTTACAGCCCACACGGAGCCTCTTCAAACACAACCCATCCTGACCTGCAGGGTGAGGCAACCTCAGGGAAAGCTCGATACCCAGTTGCAATAATTTACAAGAACAAGCGCTCACATTACTCAATTAGCTTGGCGTGAGTTGAAAGCATCAAATGGCCCTTTCCAGATGCTTCTTGTTGTCAGCCACTTTTCTGTTAGCAGGCCTCTCTTGACCAACCTCCCTTCTTTCCCACTAGGCCAAACCACATTTTCAACTCCCGGGGTCCCTGTGGGCTTGGGGTCTTTTCCTGGCTCGGTTCTAAGCCACCACCTCCAGCCTGCAGCTGCAGCGGGCCCTCCCTCGGCAACCTGCCGGGAGAGAGCCCCGCCGCCAGCGCTGTGATGTGGGCGCTCCCCGGGGAAGCCTTGGACCAGTTTTTCTCATGATTCTTGGAATTCAGTCTCTTACTCAATTTCTCTGAACTGGACCTGCCATCTTGTTTGGCAAAAGATAGGTGGTTTTATTGGTTTTCTCTCTCAACCCAAAATTTCACTGGAAAACTCCCCAACTTTCTTTTTTCTAAGGCTTCTAGGGTTCTTGTTTCGTGATTATGCTGCTGCCCTCCCAGTAACTCACCACCACTTACCTCCCAAACCTCACGCCCAGGCCTCCACCCACCAATGACATTCGATTGCTCAGAACATCAACACACCTTATTTGGTACTGCAGTTTAACTTTAGATGTACTTAACTAAATTTCCCATATTCGCCATCTATACATATACATATATATACATATACATATATATATACACATATACATATATATTTACATATATATAATGTGTGTGTAATTTTTTAAAACTGTGTGTGTGTGGGTGTGTGTAATTTTTTAAAACTATGAATGTTATGTTGTTTTGCACTCGACTCTGTGATAACTGGCTTGACTTGGAAAATTTTCCATCCTCTAAATGTCTCATTTCCATCTTGTCTACTGTGCCACCTCCCCGCTGGGGTGGGCTTTGCTATACGCTGGCTGTGTGGTTAAAATGAATTGGCATCATCTAACTTGCACTTAAGCCTTGAAGAACTGAACCTGCTAAGTCTTCTGGGGCATTTACACTTCAAAATTCCTTATTCCCTCAAATATGGAATATAAAACAGACACACCTGAATGAACACCCAAAACAACACAAAACAAACTCATAGATGCAGACAAAAGATTGGTGGTTACTAGAGTGGAAGGGGAATGTGGGGAGGGCCAAATGGGTGAAGGGGGTCAAATGTATGGTGACGAATGGAAAGTAGACATTTAGGGGTGAGTATCATATAGTGCCCTGATCAGGCACCAGGCCAGGGAGGAGCCTAGAACCAAAGTTATGTGCCCTTGACCAGAATCAAACCTGGGACCCTTTGGTCCGCAGGCTGATGCTCTATCCACTGAGCCAAACCAGCTAGGGCTTAAACTTGTTTTTATATGTGAGTGAAGTGCCAGGTTGGAAAAAAAAAGGTTTTTTTGGGGGGTGAGGGTTGGGTAGGGGGCTTGGCATCACATCATCACTTTCAGTAGCCTCCTCACCTTGGCTGACATCTGTGAATGGCTTCCTCTGTGCCCAGCACTCCTGTTAGCACTTTTCAATATTAACTCATTTCATATGCACAGCCACCAAATGAGGTAGAATTCTTATCCTTTTTCCATTTTAGGGATAAGGATCCTGCGGTATGGAGTGGCTATTTACACAAGGTCACAGCCAGTAGGTGGTGGGGCCAGGAGCTCAAGCTAAGGCATGCTCCTAAATAGCAGATAATATAGCCCTTTCTGACATCACCGCGAGCAAGGGACCACTGACCCCAACCAAGAGATTTCCAATTCAGAACTCATCAACACTCATAGATAAAGAAACAAAAGAGAGAAATGTGTTCTATAGTTACTGACCCAAAGCCCTGAGAAATTAGGTAATCAACAGAACACTGAGCTGGCCCGGCCAATGGCTGAACTAAACCCAAACCTGGGTCTTTGCTTTTTCTCTTCTACTGAGAAACTCAACCTTATTACTACTACTTTCACTTTC
>NW_006284346.1:181113-183213 GCF_000327345.1 Myotis davidii
TTAATACAAAATCCAACCTGGTCTTATTTTGTTTCTCCTGCAGCCACGTGGATATTTTGACCCTTTCAGCATCACTACTGGCTGCAGACAGAATATGGTTTGGGCTTCAGAGTAACACAGCTGGGCCCTCCTGATGGGGGGGCTTTGGAGGGACTAAGTGGGCAGCCCTGACCCCCATCCAACAGCAGAGGCAGGAAGTGCTCAAGTTTTCAGTGCATCAGGTGTGCTGGGTTTCTCTGCTCTTTCAGTTAAAGATGACCAACTCTTAGGTGCTAATCCCAAAGGGCCTTTTACATAAATCAAAATGCAAAGGTGAAACAAGGTTGGATGTGTTTACAGTCGTGCGCTCCGCAAGGACGTTGTGGTCAATGATGAACTGCATAGATGATGGTGATCCTGTAAGATTATAACAGAGCTGAAAAATTCCTAGTGACATTGTAGCAACGCATTCCTTATGTGGTTGTGGTGATGCTGGTGTCAACAAACCTAATGCGCTGCCAGTCATATGAAAGTCTAGCACATACGATATGTACAGTTCAGAATACTTGGTAATCCTGAAAATGACTATGTTACTGGTTTATGTGTTTACTATCATTTTTATCATTATTTTAGAGTGTACTCTTTCCACTTAATAAAAGAAAAAGTTTGCTCTAAAACAGTATTCCGTGTGACACTGGCGGTAGCCTCATACATCTCGTGTTTACCTCATCTCCCGATTGCATCATTTTCTCTTGTTCTTGATTGAATCTTGAGTTGTTTTGTAGAGTAACATGCTGTACAGACTTGTAGCCCAGGAGCAATAGGCTATACCATATAGCCTAGGTGTGTCGTAGGCTATACCATCCAGGTTTCTGTAAGTGCACTCTATGATGTTCACACCATGATGGAATCGCCTACTGCATTTCTCAGAATGTATTCCTGTCATTAAGCAACATGACTATATTTATAACTTTTCTCTGAAAAGAAATATGGCCTCTGACAAGAAAAAGACTGCATCCAAACAGGTGTGTTCAGCAAACACTGTGCCAAGGGGGCCCAGAACACTGGCTGTGTGCTCACACCCAGATACTTAATGGAAAGGGGAGAGTGGGAAAAGCACACCTGATATTCCCATAGGCTTTATAAAGCGGGGGTCCTTCTCTGCTTTCACTTATGGTATAACATCAAGTTTAGAAACCCCAAGTATTCTCAGATTCAGAAAAGGTAACTGAATACCCATCGTACCTAATAATAGACAAACATGTAAATTGAACGTCCCTCCGCTATGCTCACCAGCCAATCAGGAGAGTATGCAAATTAACCCAACAAAGATGGCAGTTAATTTGCATACATAAGCACAAAGCGTGCAGAATGAAGGCTCCAGGTGGAGCAGCGAAGGCCTGGGTCCCGGGTGCCGGAGGAAAACCAGTGCCAGCAGCCAAGGGAAGGGAAGGCCTAGTGCATGAATCTCTTCGTGCAACGGGCCTCTAGTCCTATATAATAAAAGGCTTATATGCAAATCGACCAAATGGTGGAATGACCAGTCACTATGATGCGCACTGACCACCAAGGGCAGATGCTCAATGAAGGAGCTGCCCCCTGGGTGGTCAGTGTGCTCCGACAGGGGGAGCACCGCTCAGCCAGAAGCCCTGAGCCGGACATCCTCTGATGGCTCCTGGACTGTAAGAGGATACAGGCAGGGCTGAGGGACACCTCCCCCCACCCACCCGAGTGCATGAATTTCATGCACCGAGCCTCTACTTAACAATAATGATGATAATAATAATAATAATACGTAATGATAATAGTAACAAAAATAACTGACATTTATTGAGTTGAATACTTACCAAGTATCAGGTACACAGAGCCTAAGCACTACACATAAGCTCCCATCCAACCTTCTCTACCTTTGAGGTAGGTACCATTATTACTCTAAAATTACAAATGTTCTTGGTTATTTGCTCAAGGTTTTATGGCCAGGAAATGGTGAGGAAGGGTTTCCAACTCAATGGATTGACTCCCAAGTCTATATTTCTCAGACTTTACATGGAGAGGATGAGGAAGGAATTGACTTGGCTTCTCCAAAGGAACTCTGAGAAACCCCAGAAGAGATTCAGCAGG
>NW_006284346.1:183258-189138 GCF_000327345.1 Myotis davidii
CAAGAGAGAACCAGGGTCTAATATAAGATTAATTCAGAAGCGTTGGTGTTAGAAAGTAAGACATTTGATTTTTCCCAGGAGTTCATTTTTCTTTAAATCATGCTCTCAATTATATAACTTAATAACTTTTTATTACAGACAGTCCCTGCTTTACCTTAAACTTTATAGCCGATTTTCTTCATTCATTTAGGACTGTGTACTTAAGAGCCCTATGAGTTATTTTTTGCTCCTTCTATCAGATCACTTTATGATTTCTGCCAATAATTGAGCAGATCAAAGCAATAAAGTAGAAACTTAGATATACTAGTATCTTGTGCAAAGTATGTATGTACTTTATTTGCTGGCATATAAAATTCAATCTAGCCTCTCCTTTCCCACCAATAAAATATTTCCAAACTTATCCTGCATTTCATGAGCTTATACTGCCCATGGAAACCAAAAGCCCAAGATGTAAAATTATAAACAATTCTACCCTCTTGTGAAATAACAAACCACAAGCCGGCAATCCTTTAGATATTAAGTGTGACCCATTATCTTAATGTTTTAGCTTCACTTCTGTAATGCTTTAGATTTACTTACGTTAGTACTCTTATAAGCTTTCTATATTCTATTATTTCCTGATACCAATATATTTATTTTATCTCTGGGATTTCTTATTCAAGATTTGTAAAACATCACCATATATCCAGAACTTGTTACATCTTGTTGTATAGAGCATATTATGTTTCCATAAACACAATAATATTCCCCCTATAAAACCACATTACAATCCTTTTCAATAATTTTTGTTAGTATACACTGACATGGCCTTTACAATGAATCCATTGTGCTTTTAAGTGGAGGAGGCCTCTGTAGTATTTTTAGGAAGTGTTATTCTTTCATAAAGAACAGAGTGCGGAATCTCAGAGGGAAGGCGGGGGAGGGTGGGTGGGTGGGAGGTCATCAACGAAAGACCTTTTATGCATATATGCATGACCCATGGACATTGATAATAGGTGCTGAAGGCCTGGGGCGAGGGAGGGCAGGGGGGCTGGAGAGGAGTCAGTGGGGGCAAAAGGGGACATATGTAGTATTTTCAATAATAAGGAATTATTATTTTAAAAAAAGGATTCTCTTGAATCCTCAATACTTTTCAACTCAGCCCTAGCTGCGTATAATATAATAGGACATCTGGCACGACCCCGGCACTGCCTGCCACCTGGTGGCAGCACACTAAAATTGCAAGCATAGGGCTCAAGTAGGTTCAGGAGTGATAGACACGGAGAGGCCAGCCTCTAAAATGAACTTTAAATGTCTGGAGAGCAATGCCTCTCTTTCCAAATTACTTAATTGCATTCACTGGGAGGAATCCCCTCATCTTGTGGCTCAGTGCCTGGGCGACTCTCCACAAAGAATGAAGTTAAATTCTCACTTAGAGACAGTTAGAGGAAGCCTCTTCAGGGCTCCAGCCGTTTGGACCAGGTTCTTAATTATCTGAGAGCTGGATCTTCAACTCTTCTACCTGGATCCTCGCCAGAGAGCGTTTGCTAACCAAATCAGCTGGTCGAGCACATTCACGTGATATATGGCAGGTTTCAAACATAATATTGCTCTTGGGAGGCAACGGGCTTCAAAAAGAAAATAAATTGGCTCCAGAGAAACTACCTAAATTCTCCAAGTGCGGTTTCCTCTTTCGCTTTGGGGAAAACAGGATCATAAATAGGAGAGGTTTCTTCTAAAATAAAAAATGCTATTTGTTTTCTAACGGCTCCTCTTGTGTATCCCCCTCTCCCCCGCCCGCCCCGCCCCCCAGTTAATAACATCTGATCTTACATTTGAGCAGAAAGAAAAAATGCAGTCACATGATTTAAAAAGCATGTGTTTATGACTTGCCATGTTTAAGCACTGCTGAATAAATGTATATTGAAGACATATTTCAAGTGAGAAGCCATAATAAGGCATTTGGAGATATTCAATATTACTCTACTAATTCATAGCACACCATAATTATGGAATATGTAGGCTTTATACACGTAAATTATAATCCATGACTCGGCGAGAGCCTTTGCAGCTCCAACACCCCACAACATTACGCTCTTCAGGCAAATTGACACAAAGTAGAATAAATTATGTCAAAAAGCTATCCAGGACCATTATTTCAGCCTTAAACATTTCATTAAAACTAAACAGCTCGAAATCTCCCCGTCCCAACTCCTCCCTCCCAGCGTGTGCTGAAAAGAAGTCCAAAGATTCTGAATGATGGAGCTTTTCACATTTTGGGGCTGGAAAGATTATTTTTACCAAGAAAACTAAATCCAGATTTCTGTGCTTGTCCCTTCAGCAAAGACTCTGAGGGAAATTAAACTGAGTTCTTCTTCGCCTCCCTCAAATTCCTACCTGGCAGGAAAGATTCCTGACACACAATTTTTACAACTTGTAGACTAGGAAAGTGCCTTTTCTCTTTTTCTACACCCCCCGCCCCTTTAAGTGTATCTTTTATCTTTTTCATATATTTTTATTGATTTCAGAGAGGAAGGGAGAGGAAGAGAGATAGAAACACCAAGAATGAGAATCAATGACTGGCTGCCTCCTGCACGCCCCCTACTGGGGATGGAGACCACACCCGGAATAGAACCGTGGCCTGTCAACCGTGGTTCATAGGTTGACATTCAACCACGGAACTACACAAGTTGGGCTGTAACTTTTCTTTTTCTCCGATAAAATCTGTCAACATAGAAGAGAGAAAAGTGAGTGCCCCTGGCTGAAGGAGGGCTTGGGTAGGCACTTTCCTGCAAGGAACCAGGGGTCTCCTCTACAGAATCCTCCAGAAAACAAGTTGGAAAGATCCTGAACTATTCTTAAAGGACCCTGCTTAGTTACTCAGCACTATGATCCTATTTCAGCAATTTTCAACCCTTTACATCACATGGCACACACATAAACTAATTACTAAGATTCTGCCACACACCAAAAATACTTTTTGCCAATCTGATACAAAAAAAGGTATAATTTTGATTCATTCACACCTGACAGCTATTGTTGTATTGGCTGTTGTCATTTTTTTTTTGACAATCTAAGGGAAAAGAGGTCAGTGTCCCTGACTAAATAGTTAGATACTGCATGTTTTAAAAAATTTTGTGGCATCCTGGTTGCAAATTGCTGTTCTATTACCTCCAGGTTTCCAAATTCCAATGCAAGTGTAACAGAGATTGTTGGTGCTTCACATACATATGTATATACCCCTTGGCCTTGACTTTCTCAGTGTGTTCTGGCCTGACTGCCAACTGCAAGTGTTGGCAGTTGGACTCAAGTAGGGCTTGAGGGCTTTCTTTGGCCCTGGGGTGCAAGTGGTCCACAGGGACCGGGAATTAAGTTCCCCTAAGAGCCACACCTCAACCAAAAATTAATGCTTCTTGGAAAAAAAAAAACCCTGAAGCTCATCCTTCCCACTGCCTTTCATGGTTCCCAGTTTAGGGTCCACCTGCATGCAGAGTAACTACCTTGCTAACACCCTCTTTATTGCTATTTGCTCTTCCCTAGCTCCCTCTGCTTCCCACCAGTGTTTCCAGGGATTATCTAAAAGAGAAAACCAACATACTCCATGCACTTCAATCTTATCTCGGCTCAGGGTTAGCTTCCGGGGCACACAGTGTAAGACGTGAGTCCACTGAGAGCCTGAACCCAGAGAGAGCATCTGTTCCATGCTGCCCCTCTCTTCAATGCCAGTGGGTGATTTCATTAGTTCTTTACTGTACGTGGCAGACAGAATAATGTATCCTTCCCCCTAGATGCCACAGCCTAATCCCCAGAATATTAATATTAACATTAATATTAATATCCTATAGCAAGGATATTATCCGTGCTAATCCAGATGGACCAAGGTAAACACAAGAAAGAGTCCTTTGAACGTGGAAGAGGGAGTAGAAGAGTTCGAATCAGAGAGATACAATGTGACAAAGACACATCCAAACAATGTGGCTTTGAAGATGGGAAAGGGCCACAAGCCGAGCCATGCGGGCAGCCTTCAGGAACTGGAAAAGGTAAGGAAACGTTCTCTCCTAGAGCCCCCGGGAAGGGACACAGCCCCGCCGGCACTTTGCTTTTAGCTCAGTGAGACCCCATTCAGGCCTCTACATTCCAGAATTAAAAGATAATAAATCACTAAGTGCTTTCAGTCACTAAATTTGTGGTAACGTGTATATCCCAGCAACAGGGAATGCATTCACCGTATAAACGGTAGGATTGGAAAGTTTGAAGTAAGTATCACCACATATACTTTTTACCCCCCACTCATACCTTCCCAGTACTTTTCCTCCTTCAGAATCAAAGGGGATGCCTGTACCTCAACAAAAGCATAGATCTCTGCTAAACTCCTAGCAAGTACCATACAATGTGCTAGCACTGGGGGTTGATGGGTAGAAGATAATTTTCATCCAGTGGGAGACAGAGCAGTCCACAGATGATTACAACTCAGCCAGGTCAGCTCTGTGACAGGGAAATGAGAGGCAGCCGGGTCCAGGGCTTAGCCCAGGGTGGGAGGACTGACAGTCAGGCGAGGCAAGCAGGAGCCAAGAAAATAAAGGGACTACTGGTCATATTAATAGTTTAACACTAATCTGAGGAAAATGGTAAACCATTGAGGGGTTTTACAAATTGCTTTATTGAGTAGTTACAAAAAATAAAAATTATATAGAAGGTATAAGAAATCACCTACCCTATAATTTTATTTAACAAGTGTTTTTTTCTTCCATATGAGCTATCATTTACATACAATAAATTCAACCTGTATAGTATATAATTCTATGAATTTTGAAAAATGCAGTCATGTAAATACCACCAAGGTCAAGATACAGAGTAGTTCTGTCCTCTCCCAAAATTCCAGCGCGTACTTTTAAGACAAAGTTCACCTTGTCTTCCACTGAGGTCTCCTGGGTGCCCTCTCCTCCCCATTCCCTTCCCATTCCCTCACCCTCTAGAACAGCGGTTCTCAACTTGTGGGTAGCGACCTCTTTGACAGTTGAACGACCCTTTCACAGGGGTCGCCTAAGACCATCCTGCATATCAGATATTTACATTATGATTCATAACAGTAGCAGCATTACAGTTATGAAGTAGCAACAAAAATAATTTTATGGTTGGGTCACGACATGAGGAACTGTACTTGAAGGGCCAGAAGGTTGAGAACCACTGCTTTAGAAGGAACCCTATTCTAAATGTTGTGTTTATCATTTCCTTGGTTCGCTTTTGAATTTTAGCACATTTCCATCCATAAAGAAAAGGCTATTTTCTTTAGCATGTTTTGAAATTTATATAAATGAAAACATTCATATTTTTTTAAAATATATTTTATTGATTTTTTACAGAGAGGAAGGGAGAGAGATAGAGAGTTAGAAACATCGATGAGAGAAACATCCATCGGCTGCCTCCTGCACATCTCCTACTGGGGATATGCCCCCAACCAAGGTACATGCCCCTGACCGGAATCGAACCTGGGACCCTTGAGTCTGCAGGCCGACGCTCTATCCACTGAGCCAAACCGGTTTCGGCCATATTTTTTAATCCTATGTTAGGATGAAATGTAGATTCATCCAGATTCTCTACTGTACAATTTCATTAATGTGTAGTTTTTCAGTATTTGGTTTTAATTTATGTATTCTACTGCTGTTGAAACTTGAATTGTTTCCAGCATTTTGCTATTTTGACTAGAGTTGCTAGCAACATTCTTATACACATTTTTTCTAGGAAGAATATATATACTCTTCCTACACACACACACACACAGAGGGAGGTAGATAGACACACTAGGTTACCACTTTACCAAATAATGCTAAATTGTTTTCCAAATCTGTTACAACCATTCACCCTCCAAACAGCTGTGAATAGTATTCCAATTACGCCTCA
>NW_006284346.1:189229-238394 GCF_000327345.1 Myotis davidii
TTTTATTTTTGCTTCGGAAAGGCCACACTGACCAAGAAAAAATGAGAATGGCATGGCTGAAGAACGTGAAGGGTAGAAAATTCTAGCTTGAAAAGACTACATCACATTTATAGAGGGGTTCCCAGTAAGGTGGGTCTTTATGTTTCTATTTTAAGAAAAAAGGCTCCTGTTAAAAGCGTGGCCTACGGGAGGCGCAGCCCCAGGAGTGGGCCCTGCTCTCTGAAGGGGGGCCCCAGCCCAGCTTCCCCGGCTGAAATATGAGGGCTCCTACACACAGGTGAGCACTGTCCCTCAGGGCTCCCAGCTGCTTTGGGCTTCCAGATTACTGGATCTCACCTGATGGACTGAGGTGGCCAGGACTGAATCACATGGTAGAAAGCGAGCCCTCCCCCATTCCTTCTCTAGATAAAATTAAGCTTGAAAGAGGGAAACATCTGGGTGGGTGAGTTACCTCAGCTCAACATAGAAAAGGACTGGTTCCAGACACAGTGTGTGGCAGGTGCTGGAATGGCTCCTGACCCACAACCCTAGCTCAGTGCCACTAAAATGCTGTAAGGGGGTGGGGGGTGGGGTGGGGGAAGAGGGGTGTCCTCCGGCCGATGGTGCATGGAGTTGTCTGGCCTCCAGAGGGCGCACCCGAGACTCTGCTCACACTCCTGCCTCCGCCCTCCCACAGACCAACTTGGCTACAGCTAATTAATGCTGGAAACCCAGCACGCCGTCCTTCAGGGGTTTAATTGACCATTTCAAAAGTGTGTGACAAACTTCCTTGGTCTCCATGTTGGCCAGGCCCTTTCTCCAGGATCTCGATGCTTGGCTTCAAGTCTGTCTTCCTTCCTCAAAATCCACCAGCCTCTTTACTTTCCTTTCTCCCGGTGCCAACTCCCCAGACATTACCCATTAGTCAAACATCGGTGTTTGGCAAGCATTTCCCGGAGGCTCTGGCTCAGTTCCCCTCATCTGCAGGCCTCCGGCCCGGCTTTGTGAGGGGCCTGGTCGCCGGAGCAAACGCAAGGCTCATTATGCTTTGAATAGGAGAGACTGAGGTACAGAAACAAACAGTGAGAAATCTGGGGGTCAGAGGGGGGGGGGGTCTTTTCTTCTGTGGTTTACAGAGTGAACTGTTTGTTTGCTTTTTCTCAAGTTCTATAGAAGCAAAGATAATTACTGCAGTTAATTTTTATCCACTCAAGGAGAAATAATCACATGTAGGTTTGTTAGAGGAGTGTCAAGAGCATCCAGTTACCGAAAAAAAAGCCCTGCTTGCCTTGAGACATAGGGTAAAATAATTGCCCTTTGTTCCACTTACTGTGTGCTTGGAAGCATCTGGACTATATGCTTCCTATATATACAAGCAGATCCTCTCACAGCATACTCCTGAGGCCGGCTTAGCCCCATTCTGTACTTAAGGGAACTCCAGTTCACAGACAGCTTGGGGTTGGTTAAAACTGAACCCACAGCTAAGCAACTTCAAGGCCCGGTCTTCTTGACTTCTATGCTAAAGGGGATTGGTCTACTTGAAACATACGATTATCTTTTCACTATGTTTCTAGTGCCTCTCCACCAAAGGTCTCCCAGCTAGGTCTCCCTACAGAGGAAACTGAGTCATACAGGGCCCACCGCTAGGTTGACATCAGCAAGCAGATCGCAAGAAAACCCTGGAGCCTTTGCCTCACTGAGGAACGATGCTAGGACAGTGAATGTTTAGGGCTGAGGCGCAAAATTTTGCTCCAATAATTACACAGAAAACCAGGATTTGGAGGGCTGTCTCGTTAGAGTAGACTTTGAAGGTTCCAACTTGGGTCAGGGAGAGAATCATTCCTGCCACTGACCTGCTGTGATCTCAAGCAAGTGCTCTGCCTTCTCTAGCTTCAGGCTCCTCATCTACACAAGGGGCTAGATGGTGTCAATCTCAGTTGACAGTCCTAAGGATGAAAGGACAGAGCCTAGGAAACAAACCCACCACATGCCTGGCCCCGTGCAAGGCTCCACAGAAGCTGGTTCTCCACATACCCTGCTCTCAGGCGCGCGCGCACACACACACACAGTTGTATACCTAACCACAAATAAGGTTTTCTCTCAAGATCATTGGTGAATAATATACCTCCACTAGTAGAACTCTATCACTAAAATCATGAGTCATGGGAATCTAGGAACCCATTTGAGGAAGGGGAACATCTCTTAGGCCCTAGCATCCCTATTCAAAGACGTATCACTAAGTTCTCTTTAAAGGTTGAGATTGGTCTGACAGAACTGTACTGAAGGCCAGTGAATTAGCAGCCATCCATCCATCCATTAGTCTTTCCACCCAGCCACTTACCTATCCATCCATCCATCCATCCATCCCAGTCCAACATTCCCCATGTGCCTTTTGTGTGACATAACATTGGTTCTATCTCCAAATTTATTTGTCTGTAAAGACAATGAAGGCAAACTTTCCCACTTCAAGGAGCTTTCTATTGAGGACAGGAGATGGGCAATTTGGTGTCACATCAATGCCCACCTTTAAAGTCCTCTTGTCTGCATCCAGCCCCTCTCCACTCCTTCCACACCAGCTCCCTCTGTCCCTTACCTCAAGATGACACCAGCCTTTCAATTTTATCTTTTTTTGCCTTTAAGTGAATATTGATTATTTTACCCCAAAATGGACAGGCCATCCCTGCATCCTTGGAGTTTTATTTCCATGATAGAAAGATTTTTGAGTGTTTTTCCCCTATCCATTTAACACCACACGTATGTGGACTTTTTGAAGAGCTTTGTCAGTACACTTTATGAGGTTAAAACAGAAAATGTTCCACATAAAGCGTAATTTCTGATTGTATCCCCAGAGCCATCAAAGTAAACCTTTTCAAAACGGAGGGAGAACAAAAGCTTCTTTTGAAGGTGGTGTGTTCATCTGAGGTTTTAATTCTTACCTTTATGAGATGAAAAAAGACTTGTGCTAAATTGCCTAGGAGACTCATCTCGATTCCAATCAAGATGGAGAAAATGGTGGGCACAGTGAGGCTGCCGGTCGCTTTTCAAATCTCACCCTAATTTCTACTGGGAAAAAGTCCTGATTAAATTATCCTTTGATCTTTTCTTGTAGCCAACACCTCGACTAAAGAGACCTTAAAAGGACTAATGCACTTCACCTTTTTTTGGTTGTTGTTCGATCTGATATTTCAAGGAGTTACTTTAAAATGAACGTTTATGCTGGGTGCCGTGGTAACAGAAGTAGGTCACCCTGATTTGGTTGCGTGTCTTTCTGACTCCATTAGAACTGGCAGGTGAGTTCCCAGGCTCAAATTCCTAGGAAAGTGAGTGTTTGCATCAGCCACATGTGGTGGAGAGCAAAAGGCAGCGTTCCATTTAGCTCTGACTGCAAAATGCTTCTTAGGTAACCTTAAGAGTTCCCGTCACTTTTCAAATAAATTCCCTCCCAGCTGCAAGGAGCCACCTCAACTGTATTGAGGACATGGCAGCGAAACACCTCAGAAAACTAAATGCATCAGCCTTAGGCATTGCCCATAGGATGTAATGCTATACCTTGTTAAGAAAGAGTTTTTAAACTATTTTATATGGGAATGGCAATGAGTTTCCCCGCCCCCGCCCCCCTCACTTCTATTACTAAAAATGGCCCATCTAAAAAATTATGCCATGGTACTAATAGGTCCTGTGCAAGAGGAAAGGAGTTTGTAAGAATCACTGCAGAAGTTTTGTGGTCATTCTTTCCCTGTTTCAATTCTGAAAGTGTGAGTAAGGGCTGATTCTTTTTAAAAAAATGTATTTTTATTGATTTTAGAGAGGAAGGGAGAGGGAGAGAGAGAGACAGAAACATCAATGATGAGAGAGAATCATTGAGCGGCTGCCTTCTACACGCCCCCTACTTGAGGATCGAGTCCTCAACCCAGGCATGTGCCCTGACCAGGAATGGAACCATGGTCGCTGCTCAACCACTGAACCACCCCAGCTAGGCAGGGCTGATTCTTTATTCAAGTAGGAAAGCAACAGGTAGGCTATCTTTCCATCATATTCAAAAAGCATTTGTTGAGCTTTTTTTTTTTTGAGGGAACAACATAAAGTACATGGGGCAAACATGGTTCCTGACTTCTAGATGCTTCTAATTTGTAGTTTATTCAGCTCAGCTGGTGGAAATGCCCTCCCAAGAGCAAGATGCTATGGTAATACGTGCACTCCCCTCAGAATCAGGACACCCAGGTTCTATTTCTGGCACAACCGCCACAAGCCAGTGACATTAGCCATGCCATTTTCGTTCTCAATCTTATATTCCTAGGTCTTTAAATAGGATTTGAAAATAGAATCTCTCTTGCTTGCTTCACATGATACTTGCCAACATCCAACTACCTCAAGGTGACTGCGCCTGTTATAAAAGGATCATTCACTTTACAAAAAAGTTACCCCACACATCCTTTAAACAGTGATTGCTCCACACGCACCCTATATCTGGAAAATTTCCCCCCCTATTTGTAAGGAGCTGAATTATCCTGCAAGGGGCCAGAAATCAAGCAACAACAAGGGCAGAGAGCCATCCTGCTGGGCAGACATCTCTGAGCTCATACGTGAAGAGGGCATGCTTCTTTACCTTGGCAGAACTTACTGGAAACCAGTGATATTCTCAGTGCATTCAGGCACATGCTCATTTTGCTACGCCTATGTATCAGGCACTCGGTTTTTCAGCGAAGTTGTCACCCATCGAAACATTTGTGTTAAACATGAGCTCTGGTGACCATGAGAACCTTCTAGATGACACCATCACCATGTGGAACAGAAACTGGATTCTGATCGTGCGTTCATTTGTCCTTTACCCAAGGCCTATGGGGGCCACGCCCTGGACAGTACCTTGGAGACCAAGCAGCCTGCGTCTCCTGCTCTCCGTACAGAACCCTGAGCCAAGAATCTAGGGCCACAACCCATGATGCCTAAACACATCTCAGAGTCCATTACAGACACGGACGAGGAGGGCCGGACAGGGACACCTCAGGAACGGAGATGCCGGGGAGGCTCTGAGAAGACCTGCTGGTCCCTCACTTCCCCAGGGCCGGGCTTCCAGACTGGAGTTGACTCCAGGGCAGACCTTCCTTGTGTTCTCTATTGTTGCTCCTACAGACCTTCCCAAGGTGCCCTCATACTTTCCTCCCCCCCCCCCTTCCACGTGTGCTGACCACATGGAGCCAACACTTACTTCCTCTAGAGTCCCCCAAAGTGACTGAACCTGCCGCCTTTCCCTGGAGAGCGTCCATTTTCATGGGATTATAAAGAAAAGCTTCCTGCTAAGTCAGCGGTTCTCAACCTGTGGGTCGCGACCCCTTTGGCAGTCGAACGACCCTTTCACAGGGGTCGCCTAAGACCATCCTGCATATCAGATATTTACATTACGATTCATCACAGTAGCAACATTACAGTTATGAAGTAGCAATGAAAATAATTTTATGGTTGGGTCACCACATGAGGAACTGTATTTAAAGGGCCAGAAGATTGAGAACCAGTGCGCTAAGTGGAGAACACTTGAAGTTAAGGATGGGAAGCCAGCGATGAGTGGGCTTTGCTTGGGACTAGGGCTGTGGGGATGGGTGTCTACGGTCACTACCCCTAGATATGCCCGGCTTCCCATGCCTACTGAGGGGCTGTTTACACCCAGTCTCTTAGCTTCTCCTTTCCCAAAAGCAGTCTAGGGACACAGGAAATACAAGTCTCGTGATTGTTAAATCTATACATTCCTGCGGGGTCCCTAGAAATTGTGGAGCATGAAGTTACAACTGTACTTCTCTTATTCCATCCACGCCTACAGCTCCTCCTCCTGACCACTTCTGCTTCAAGTATTTTATATCTTTTCTTGGGCGAGGTAATTAACCTCCTTGCGTCTCAGGCATTTCAGCTGTAAAATGGTGATCCTCTTTTATAGCAGGCCATGACGCGGATGTCCAGGGCTTCCCCGCATAAAAAGTGACACATGAAGAAGCAGCAGAGAGAAAAGTCAATCCCGGTACATCATTATGTTAGGAAACTTTATGAGGAGCCGAGCCCAGCACGAATTAGGTTTCACTGCAGTTGTGTCCTGGAGCGAATATGATTTTCAATGAAGAGATCTCACCCACTCTAATGAAAGGGCTGTTACAGTCTATTGGTTCGGATTGGGCGATGTCTGGAAAGACTCCTACCCATCACTGCCTCAATGCTCGCTTTTCAGATGTGTGGTACCCAGAGAGGTTAAGTGACTTGCACATGGTCACCCAGCCAGCCTCTACATCTCACCTTGGGGATGCTGAGTATAGTGCTAACAGGCTGCTATTACATCAAACTACAGAGGGCATATTCATATCTATTGCACAGATCTCCAATTTTCAATGAATTACAGTCCAGCAGAACCACAGCCTCAGTGGATGGATCTCTCTCTCTCTCTCTCTCTCTCTCTCTCTCTCTCTCTCAAAACTGTCACAGGAATCACTTAGAAGACTCTGTCAGCTCCTGCAGCAGCAAAGTACCCATGTTGATTCGCCCTTGAAGCAGGTAGCTCTGTGATGAGATCGGATGTGTTGTGATGTTTGGAACACCCCCAGTTCTATACAATTTGATTCTAGGAGGAAATTCTCAGAAAGATGGTTGCTCCTTTTAGATGAGCAAAGTTTGAAAACTAAGTAGGTCGGGAAGTTCTGCTGAGCTAAGAACATGGACAGAGTATATTTCTCCACTGGAGATGGCTCTGCACTGTGCAGATGGGAAGTAGTTTTCAGGGGAAAATCAGTGCCCTGTCCTTTGTCTGATGTGTATGTGTATGTGTATGTGTGTGTGTGTGTGGGGGGGGGAGGTCCCGGACAGAGGGTGTTCGGCAGCCTTTTATCAATAAAATTAACCACAATTATGTCTTCTGTTTCTCCAGCATTGTCATCTGTCAAAGGATTTTCACTTTTTCATACGTCTATCCTCACAAACTCCCTAGATGTGGAAAGGATAGGAATGTGTATCTTCATGTTACAAGTTACAAAACCTGTAAATGCCTTAGAATCCATCTTTAAAACGGGCCACAACACCATGCTAGCTCATTGAAATCTATTTGTTTTAATTTCCTCTTTGGTATTTTATAATAGGCACCAGTGAAGAGTAGTATGTGTATTAGAGTTGATGTAAATGTTAAAGCATCTCACTGTATATAACTTACAGGGTTTAATGTAACAGGACCATTTACACAAAAATGTCATCCTGAGACTCTACCCATTCTAACTGTGGTGCTGCTGCTCACAAATTTCTCTCTTCTTCTAAATAGTTTTCACAGCCAAATTCTAGCCAAGAAAATCAAACTATTTATTTATAGTCTCTACTATTTCATCCACTAAGTAGCTATTGGTTAGATGTTTAATTTATCATCTCTGTGTTTGTTTTAAATTACATGGCTTGCAATGCCAGTGTGGCTCAGTTGGTTGGGCATCATCCTGTGCACTGAAGGGTTGCCAGTTCGATTTCCAGTGAGGGCACATGACCAGGTTGCGGGCTTGATCCCTGGGGGGAGTGGGGAGGGGCAAGGAGACAGCCAATGTTTCACTCTCACATTGATATTTCTCTCCATCTCCCCCCCTCTCTGAAAACCAGGTTTAAAATAATCCTATATAGTAAAAGGCTAATATGCAAATCAACCAAACAGCGGAACAACCGGTTACTATGACACACACTGACCACCAGGGGGCAGATGCTCAATGCAGGAGCTGCCCCCTGATGGTCAGTGTGCCAGAAGCTGGGCTCTTGGCTGGCGAGTGCAGCGGTGGTGGCAGGAGCAGTGGTGGGAGCCTCTCCCGCCTTCACAGCAGCACTAAGGATTTCTGACTGCTGGCTAAGCCATCAGTTGGACATCCCCCGAGGGCTCCTGGACTGCAAGAGGGTGCAGGCCCAGCTGAGGCCTCTCCCACCCCTGCCCCCATCCGAATGCATGAATTTCATGCACTGGGCCTCTGTTCTAAAATTAAAAGTTACATACTTTTATGATTAGCTGCATTTCTACCCAGAACAAAACCCTTTCATTTTCCTGCACCTAACATGAAAGGATTTTGGGGGTGGTGCTGGGAGATGATTTGTTTGTGAACTTTCAGTCCAAAGTTGAATTACATTTAATCCCTACCAAATTATCAAGACATGACTGCAAGGCACATAACCACTGAATAGGTCATATGAATTGGACAGAAATGAAGGTACAGTTACAAACTTGCACATATGTTTGACATTGAACTAAATGCTCATAACCAGTGTTTGAATTAAATTGGACAATTTAAAGAGAGTGAATGGCTTATGGCAGGGGTTAGCAAACTCCTTCTGTAAAGGGCCAGATAAAAAGTATTTTCATCTTTGCGGGCTATATGGTCTCTGTCGCAACTGCTCAACTCTGCAGTTATAGCAGGGAAGCAGCTGTAGATGATATGTAAATGAATGTACGTGGCTGTGTTCCAATAAAATTTTATTGATAAAAGCAGGCAGCAGGCCAGGTTTGGCTCACAGACTTAAGTTTGCTGACCCCTGGTCTATGGTCTATTAAATTGAGGTTAACATGGATGTCATCCCCAGACATCAAGATGTCTAAATGTATAGGAATGGATTTGTTTCTCCCTCGGGTAACAGGCAAATGCAAAACAGTAGTGGCTTCTATTTTCTCCACCATTTCTATCTAAAGCATTGTCAATACCCACTGTTACTTAGCCTAAAATATTAGTTAAACAGAGAAACAGAAGTTTTACCTCACTCAATGTAAGGGGGAACCTCTTTTTTTTTTTTAAATAACTTTTTTCTTTTATTTATCATACAACTAACAGATGTGTGCTGAAGTGAAATAATAAAAATACAGATAAGCTCAAAAAACATAACAAGACATTTTGAGCTGTATCATCCAAACTTTGTGGTTTTTAAAAAAATAAATATGAGATCAAACTGTGCATAGTTTTGTTTTATATTTTCTAATTTAACAATAGATCCAGTTTTTGTTAATTTTTAAAAAATGCAATATCATTAGTCATCGGGAAAAATGCAAACTAAAACGACAATGAAATAGCACTTCATCCCTAGTGGAATGTCTAAAACTAAAAGGACTGAAATATTGAGGTTTGACAAGGAAGTGGAGCAACCAAAATCCTCACACACTGCTGCTGGAGTGTGAAATAGTAGGTAATCCACTTTGGAAAACTGGCCATTTTTTTTTTAAATAAAATTAAGCACATGTAACCTTATGGCCCAGTAATTCCAATTTGGAATATATACCCAAGAAAAATAAGTGTCTATGTCCCCTTTGGAAAACTGGCCATTCAAAAAAAATACAATTAAACCCATGTGCCCTTATAACCCTGCAATTCTACTCTTGAGTATATAACCAAATAAATGTCTATGTCCCACACAAAGCATGTACAAGGATATTCATGGCACTTTTATTCATAATGGCCCCAAACAGGAAACAACCCAAACATCCATTCAGGTGAGACTTGCGTATCCATAAATGGAATAGCAGTAAGCAAAATAAGAAGCAAACAACTAACCAACACATGCACCAATATGGAAAAATGCTACAAACCTAATGATGAATGAAAGACACAAAGTACAAGACTGTAGGATTCCATGTATGTGAAGTTCATCAGCAAAACTAATCTCTGGTGATGGACATCAGGACAACTGCAACCCACCCAAATCAAGATCTAGAATATTCCAATCCCAGCAGGTTTGCATAGTGCATTCTAACATCTTGACTTGAAAGGTGGTTAGAAGGATGCAGGCATTTATCAAAACTTATGAAACAGTGCATTTAAGATCTGTACCATTACGAGATGTAAATTATACCTTAATAAAAAGATAAAAAAGATAAATGCTCTAAAATAGTTGATTTTTGCCTTAAAAAGAAAAAAAATCAAACAGAAATGGAAGATAGTATTTGAAGGAGCAAGGTGTTAACTAACAAAATCTGAAATGGAATGAGGAGGTGAGCCAACGCTTGTTTTGATATGACAACCTTTATTGTTCTCTCTTCAATGTCATGTCCATAGTTATTTCTTTTGGGGTCTAGGGTCATAATGATCGCCATGGTTTTCTATGCCCTTTTTACTCCAATTTGGAAAACAGATGAGATTTAACTACCTGGAGGAGTGTCCTAAAGAAGAGCATCCAAAAATGTCAAGGACATCCTAAATAACATCTCCCAGTTCTCACTTTATAAGGGCCCCTGGGAGACATTCATCCTCGACATCTGGAAAAATCTGTGATCCTCCTGAACAGTGAGGCTGTTTTCATCTTGTGGACACAGAATTCTGCCTTGGACTCTGCTCTCCCAGGGGCCCCAGAACCAAACAGAAGCCCTTGTCTGGCAAGTACACGCTCGGTGCCCAGGTCGGACACCAAGGTTCAATTTCCTATGTTCCCTTAAGTCAATCAGGCTAACACTTTAAAAAAAAATCCTTTGGTTGTTTTATTTTTTTAAAATTAAGATGAGCTTCCTGTAAATTCAGACCTTTTTTTTTACAAATGTTAACAGTCTCACAGAGAAATTCCTCTGATGGCTGTAAAAAGATGTAGGGTGGCCTGGGCCAGACGGCTCAGTTGGTTGCAGCATCACCCCACGCACTGAAAAGGTTGCCATTCGATTCCCAGTCAGGGCACATAGGTTGCAGGTCTGATCCCCAGTGGGGGAGAGTACAGGAGGCAACTGATTGATCTCTCTCTCTCTCTTTCTCTCTCTCTCTCCCTCCCTCCCTCCCTCCCTCTTAAAGAAGATCAATAAACATATCCTTAGGTGAGGATTTAAAAAAAAAGTTGTCTATTCTACCAAGTTTTCTTGTTAACTTCTCTAAATCAGTCTCCATTTGATCACTTACTAGTTTAAAGTCCCATTGGCTTTCATGAATGAATCAACATTAAAACACATCTTGTGATGTTTTAAAATTTATGGTATAAAGGCATAGTCAACTAATAATTAAACAAGATTCTACGCAGGTTCATAAATCATATTTTGACTACATTACATATCTGAGAGGAATTTACTGACACTACTGATCATTCATCATTTCAAAATAACAATTCTTATGTTCTCTTTTTTTAAAGCTGTTTATTATTTGATGGCTGAAATGGTTTTCCAAAACACAACAGGCTGTAAATGGATCCATGGGCTATTAATTTGCAGGGCATGGCACCGAAGGGAAAATCTCGCTAGGTAGGTTGACGCAATTGCAGGTATTACATAACCATGCTCACAGAACTCAGAGTGAATCAGGGAAAACATCCCATCACTGCTGCTTCACATGAATTCAGAGCTGCCTGTCATAAAGGCCCAAATCAGATGAGAAGGCCAAAGGCAGAGAAGTCAAAACACCTCCTGAATAAATGCTAATGAGTTAAAGGGGAGGATTCTTCCAAAGAGAGGATGTATACTTCTCATCTGTGGTAACACGATTTCTCTATGCACAGCAGGGAATGGTCACCTATGAACACTACTTCCAAATTCCAATCTATTGTTTCCTTCTGAAATATATAGACGGCCCTGTTTTATTCTGTGTTCTTTTATTCAACATTATGTCTAAGATTCATCCATGCCGACACATTCACCAGCAATTAGTTCCTTTTTTTAATTGCTATGCACATTCCGTTATTTGAATTTGTCACAATGATTTACACATTTTACTGTTGATGACATATGTGTTGCTTTCAGCTTTGGGCAATTAGGAGGAAGAGAGCTGCTGTGAACATTCTAGTCTGTCGTCTTTGGGTGGGCCGAGGCACTCACTCCTCTTGAGGGTGTCCTCAGGAGGGAATTACTGAGTCACATGGGTACATTTAGCTTTAGGAGGTATTGCTGCACAGTTTTCCAAACTGGCCCCAGTTATACTTCCACCATCCATGTATGCGTTCTAGTTGCTTCACATCCTGCCATCACTTGGTATTGCCAGTGCTTTCACTGTCAGCACCGCACTTCAATCTGATAGATGTGATTACGACTCAGGTACACAGAGCCAGGCACAAGGCACTCCTTGGGGAAACAGGGCTTTGCATTCTCAGAGCCGGAAACCGTCATCACCGGGGGAATGTGGGGGAAGCCATCTCCCAGGGACTGCACAGCCCAGGGACCCAGCAGGAGAAGTCCTGATGTCTCCCTTCTTGAAATAGATCACTGGGCTGCATCCATTTTGGGGAATGGGATACCTTCTGAGCCTGCATATATATATGTGTGTGTGTGTGTGTGTGTGTGTGTGTGTGTACTAGAGGCCCAGTGCATGAAATTTGTGCTCAGGTAGAGTCCCTAGGCCTGGCTGGCGATCAGGGCCAATTGGGGCCTTCTGGCTGCTGGCCAGGGCCTTCCTTCATCCCACACCACCCCCTGGTGGTCAGCGCATGTCATAGTGAGTGATTGAGTTCCCGGTCTCCCAGTCGAACTCCCGAGGGGACACTTTACATATTAGACTTTTATATATATAGAAATGTATGTTTTTTTTGATCTTTAGAGAGAGGAAGGGAGAGGGAGAGAGAGAAACATCCGTGAGAGAGAAACATCGACTGGCTGCCTCCTGCATACACCCTACTGCGGATCCATCCCACAATCTGGGCCTGTGTTCGGATTGGGAATCGAACCACCAACCTTTTGGTGCATGGGCCAATGCTCAACCTGACCACACCAGCCAGGGCTGAGCCTGCAAATTTTTACATTTCTGAGAGCTCAAAGTCCAAGAGCACCCCAGCCAAGTTTCCCTTCCGTTTACAATTGCTCAAGCATTTTGTCCGGACACTTTCGGCACGCAAAGTGGGAATCCTCCACTCATTACAACTTTGCACCAAACCTCTTCCTGTCTTCGTTAAACCCTGAGTCGACAGAGTTTACTAGAAGCAACTGCTGTCTTTCCCTTTGGAAGGGCCTGTCAGGACTGGCTTCTAAGCGGGTCCATTTGGAAACCCCAGTGAAATCCCTTAGTTCTATTTTAATATTTAAACAATCAAAATACTGTTTATAGGCCTGACCAAGTGATTTTATCAAATGTGCCCCCAGAAGCTAAAACAAATTGGGGGGTGGGGTTTGTATCTGCCAACATCAAAATAGCATTTCTGTCCTAAAATCATTTGGAAAACAAAGCAATCAGAAATAAAAAAAAAAATCCACAGGGATAGTTTCTGTTGGTGCAATGAAATGTTGGAACAATTAAGTGTCTTTGTGACGACGACATTCCTTCTCTTGGGGAAATAGGGTGTTCACTCTACTTGGTCCCAGTCTTAAAATGACGCCTGTCTCCATTAATCAAGCTCATCAGATCACTGAGCAAATCTTTGTTGCCCAGTTTTCAAGGGAGAAGGATGAGAGAAATTACTGTGATAGTTACTGTTTTGTGAGGGCAGAGGGAGAGGAGATGGGTTTAAGTGCTCAACACCACTCCGAGAAGAGCAAATTCCTGACCGTACTCCATGCATGGATTTATTGAGCAATTTAGGTAGCCACCCTCCAGAGAATTGCTGTCACTGACAGAAGGCACTTAAAGGGCCATGTTCATCGCCCCGGAACACAGGGAACGGCGGGAGAACTTTGGGTTGCTATTTTCACAGGGACATTTGTTTCCAAACAAAGGGCTCTCTACTAGCTCTTCTAGAAGCACTTGCATATTTATTCAGCCAAGTCTCTGTGCTGGGGACTGTCTTTGGGCACTGAGTTTTTATCAATGTCTATTTCAAGCAGAATGAAAAAAACAGCTCAAGATGAAAACATAGGCTATCTCCAGCCTAGAACGTGAGATGCTTCCTTTTAACATGGCTGATATTTGGTTTCTCCCTCTCTCCTGCTCTGAAATTGCCACCTGTCCTACAACCTTCAGGGTGTCTCAGTTTAATTGCTGCTGTTTGCTTGTTAGTGGTACACAAAATGATAGTGCGCCTAACAAATTCTGGATTTGCTGAACTATGGTGGTAGGTGTGCACAGTTTTGAGAGAAAGCAGATCTTCTCTATTAGGACCTATTGGCAAACTCCCTCTGGTCACGTCTGCTATGGAACAAACAAGGTCAAGGCTCCATGTCATCAAAGGGGTAAAATACTAGTATTCATATGGTGCCAATGAGGAAGTAGGCAAGATGGAAAAGACAAAACAGACTCATTATACCAACGGGACATCATTCAAGTCTCTAACTCTTGGAAAGATCAAGTGGAAGTGCCTGATTTAGAATTTATATTCCTCAAATATTCTGTTTCCAACCTATTCCAGAAATTTCTATTAAGTACAAGGTATTGGACTTACAGTTGAGGAACCAAATAGGAATAGACTGAGACTGCGCTTGCCCTTAAGATGCTCACAACCAGTGCAGAGAACACTTGTATATGTTCACTCTCTCTCTCTCTCTCGCTCTTTCTTTCTCTCTCTCTCTCTCTCACACACACACACACACACACACACCCCTACTTACATACCTCCCTACCTCCTGGACTCAAAAACACCTTTGACTTTCAAAGTCACCTAACAGTTAGTGGCAACAGAGGTGCCACCACCATGTCGCACTGTAGAGAGGTGAGAGCAATTCACACCTGCTCCCTGTTGTTAGAGAAGTGTGTTTGTGTGTTTAGGAGTGAGATGGAGATGTGCATCACAGGTAGAGAGAACAGCATGCACATCCTGAGGCCACACAATGCAACGGGCATGCTGAACGCTAGCTGGTGGCTGGTCTGTAGGGCATTGTGGGGAGCTGACAGGGTCCTGGGTAGGCTGGGGCAGGCTGGGCCAGCTGTGCAGGGCTCTGCCCACGCTGATATGCTTGGAGCTGATTCTGTAAGGGATGAAGGGCTATGCATCCCCCGTACAGGATCATCTGGCTCACAGCTGATACCTTGCTTTGTGGGTGTTGCATCTGAGACCCCCAAGGACAAATGTCAAATCTGACAGTACCTCTTGTTTTGAGTAAATGGACCATGAGGCCAGAAGGAGCATTAGCTGCACTGTAGTCACTAAGGCCATATTGATAATCAAATCAGTCATTCCTAGGAGACCAGAAGGGGTCATTATCAGAGCAGGAGAAGAGTAACAAGCGCTAACACTTACATAAGAAGTGTCTTTAGTTCCTATCATTAATTCATTCATTTATTCCTCCCAATAGCTGGATGAGGTGGACCCTATTATTAGAGGCACAGAGATGCTCAATAACCTGCCCAAGATCACACAGAGCTAAGGGGTGGGCTGGATTCAAATCCAAGATGCCCCTCAAGTCGGTGCTTTAAGCCACAGCACTACCTCGACAGTCTTTGGAAGGGGAGTAAACAGTGCAACGGAAGGGCCCCCTGGTTCCTCATATTCCCCCCATCTGTTCACTAAATGCCTGAATCCCTTACTGACAGTTCCACCCATTCATCGACCCTTCCTCGTACCAGGACAGAATTAACCTCTGAGGAGCCAAGAGCAGCAAGACCCAGTGCCCATTTTCCAGTCGTATATATACAGCTCAGGATGGGGGAAGGGCTGAGGGGCGGGCCAGTGGGATCCTGACCACAACTGAGGCACTACCGAGAGCTCTGAGGGGGCTGAGACCCCCTCCCCCAGATTCTGCCCTATTCCTGTTAAGATACAAGAACACATGACCAGCTCACATATAAAAACAGATTTTTTCAAACTTCCATTCCTCCAGTACTACCTTCACCATTTTCACAGACTCACAGGCCACGATGCTCTTATGGTTTCTGTCTAAATTGATTTTTTTCCTTAAATAAAATTTAAAGGATTTTATATTACTATTATTAAAAAGTGTATTACTCTCCGTAAAGAGGAGGGTAAAAACTAACAGGGTTTTCAGGTTGATTGCCCGTTTTTGTAAATAAAGTTTTATTGGAACAAAGCCTTATTCATTCATGAAGCTTTCATGATGCAATAGCAGATAGAATCAACTAGTTGCAACAAACACCGAATGGCCTGCAAAGCCTAGAATACATACTGCCTGGCCCCTGAGGAAACAGCTTGCGCATCTCGGAAATAAATACAATTTAGTGTTGACTAGGTATGGTTGCCTGTTCTTCTCTCTGTAGAAAAGGAGGATTAGCAAAGATTCAAGAGCTATTCATTAAGGCTGCTCTGGCATCAACTGAGATTTTCTCACTGGTAATAAAAAGACTGAGTACTGAAAAGGGAACGGCTTTATCACTCCATGATTTGATATCAGCCCGTGCTAAAATTCAATACTCCCTAAAATTATGTTCCATATCACTGTATGCCGAGTTTGCACTTGGGGAAGTGCTGCCTTAAACTAGTCCATCTATCAAATCGAATCATGTATGTAAACGATAGAATATGTGATTTGGGAGCGAAGATGGGCGAAGATACTGAAAAGTTTTTAGCACTAACAGCACACAAGAACTCTATTTGTCAATACCGGGGACTGGAGTGAGGCAGGACCCATAGGCTTAAGGCAGCCGTGCGACTTCAGGCAGGTCTCTTGGCCTGAATCTCAGGACACTGAGGATCATAACACTGTGCCTGTCCCACCTGCCACAGCGGATAACCTGAAGTATTGGCAGAGGGTGCTGCTGGTAAAACACTTTGTGACCATCAACTCTCCTATTATCGCCAATGTCATCCCCAGCCTTCCCCCCGAAATGGGTGACAAAGGAGGATGCTGGGAGGGAGGGAGACTGCCTTCTTGGCGATTCGGTGAGGGTTTGGCACTGCCTGGGAGACCCCACTGGCCTCACCTTGAGCTAAGAGATGCAGGAAGGGGGCCAGGCGTCCTTTCTAACACCCCAGTTCGGTTTTCCCCCTGGCATTGGGTTCCATGATACCAGGATCCGGTCCCGTTCTCTGATTACACATGTTTCAGCATCTCCGGGCAGATGAGCCATCTGCCTCCCAGTTTCCAGGAGGCGAGGAAGGTGACTATTTATTTTGGAAAGGATGCCTTCCAGCTTTATTTTTAATGCTGTGACTTAATATCGGGGCTGTACACCTACCCTGTGGCGTTACCAACCATTCAGAACAAATAGAGCCCCCACACGTCACTTTTCTCCTGAAAGGGGACTGAGGCTGACATTAAAAATAAACAACAAAAAACCCCCAAAACCAACAACAACGAAAACGTAGCTGTAGCAGCAGCAACGAGAGCAGAGGACAGAGCCTGTGTCCCCACTGGAGGAAGAACCTGAGAGAACACCTATCATTTATTTAACACCTACTGTGTGCCAAGGACGGTGCTAAATGCATTATCCTCATGAAATCCGATGCACAACACAATCCCGCAGATTTCCACGATAAGCCTCAGGTTGTAGGTTAGGTTTTCCACCTGAAGCAAAGTGACGCATCTTGCCTGAGGTGAGGCAGCTAGAGAGTAGGGTTGGATTTGAACCCAGCTCGGGCTAACCCCAAAGCCCTCTGTTTCCCCCCCTCTGCTCTGTCCCATTGTGTCATGGAAACTTCTCCTCTTTCTAAGGTGAGAATGTGCTGAGCATCCTGTTTCAGGGACACAGGCGGCAGGGAGAACTGTGTTAGTAAAGCTGAAGGAATTTTAATACTTCCTTTGCAGTCTGGGTGTTAATGGGCTTCAAGTCCCACAGTGGCAGTGACATCACAGGGCTGTGAGTACGCAAAGGGAATGTGTTTTTTCTAATCTCTTGGGCAGACGCAGGAAAACATTAACATTTGGCCAGTGGAAAGGGGCAGCAGATTTTTAGTTTCAAGCTCCGATGACATTTTTTAAAAATAAAAATATAAAGTTTCCAGCCTTTCATTGACTTTTGGGGCAGCCCTTTGGGGAAAGGAAAGGGTGGTGGGGGGCGGGGGAGGGGTTAAAGCTGCCTCTGGTGAGCAGAAGGCAATGATCACAGTGAATCTTGGAAACGCAGTCACAGGCTGGGATGTAGCTAGGGAACAAATGAAGAAATAAACTAAAATTAGAAAGACATTAAGTGCCCTGATGATGATTTTTATGTAATTTCCCAAGTACACAGGGCAACCTACAATATGAATTTCCTCATTATTAAGCCAGTAAAATCTAGCCAGAGAACCAATGCGCACATCAATATAATTTGTGCACCCAACAAAAGTGATTTTAACTGAGGTTAAGTGCCTTTAATCCAAAAGGTTTGTTTTAATGTAAGTTTAACACTAAAGGGGAGGTGAGAAGCACAGAACAACAGAAACCTCCCGTGGAAGGTATCTCAGCGTCCGTACTGAGCACATTCATTCCATCCAATCGACCCGTGGGGACGTTCCCGTCTAAAGTATAAATCGGAATTTAGAGACTTTATAAAAAGCGGTTTTTAAGCTCAATATGCCCCAAATGAGAAGGTGTCAATGAGTGCTTAGGGACTCTTAAATTCAGAGATTATTCAATTGCTCTATTCTACAAATACACTTATGAAACTGTCATAGCGAAAAATGCTGGGAAATAAACGCTACACAGCATTCTCACACAAAGTCAAAGACAGGGTTTGCCCACCTCTCAGAGGCACGCCTCACACATGAAAGTTCAGAGAGCATCTGAAGAGGTTCCTTTGTGAATGAATGGCCAGTGGTTTTTAGAAAGAAAAGAAATCAAATGGGGGTGGCAGCCATAATACCTTGCCTAGTATCTCCGTTACAGACATGGGGTGGGGGGCACCCCATCTGAAGGGCAGAGGACCATGGGAACTGGTCACACGCTGGAAGCAGGCAGGGTCCACTACTTTCCCTTCATCACAGCACACAGGTCTTGAGTCTGGCCTAATTCTTATCTTCCATTTGTTCTGTTGGCCACCTGACCCCAAAGTCTAGCCTATCCCTGGATCCTCTCCTTTTGTCAATGAGCAACTAGATAGCCAACGTTTAACAAAAGTGTGTGAGCCCCAAACCCCACCATTTGTCCATTGTCAACTGTCCATCTGTAAAAAGACACACACACACACACACAACCCATTGATTTCAGAGAGGAAGGGAGAGGGAGAAAGACAGAAACATCAATAATGGCAGAGAATCATGGATCGGCTGCCTTCTGTGTGCCCCACACTGGGGATCGAGCCCACATCCCGGGCATGTGCCCTGACCGGGAACTGAACCGTGACCTCCTCGTTCATAGGTCAACACTCAATCACTGAGCCACTCCAGACGGGCACCTGTCTACCTTAACTGGGTTTTTGCCATGCACAGTTATACAAGAAGCCTGCTCCATGCAACCGTTTTCAATAGCAAATACACTGGAGGATCTAATGTCTTCCAGGGGAGGGAACTGGCAAGAGGAGGCAGATTGTAGAAACACTGTTGTCTAAACAGGATTAAAAGCATCGATTCTCACATCATGCCTGGGCTTTTAGTCAAACCTGATGTTCCTCTTCTCCTGGTAGAACACACAAACCCAAAGAAGTTGAATTACTTGTTCTGGACCCGGATCAAAGAGGCAATGGCTGAGGGCTGAACAGATACACACCCAGAATTGTTCTGTGTCTGACAGCTTTTCAGAAAGTAAAGCCAGGGAGATGCTGGATTTGGTTGTCGTTTCAAACGGCCGCATTTAACCACCTGACCAATCTCACCCAACTGAGCCAAGCATCGTGCTAACTGGGACTACAGCATGGGGAGGACTCAAGGCTTGCCTTTTAGGGGTTCATCAAGCCAGGGAGCCTCCCTGGTGTGTGAAGAATCACACTGTAATAAAGTTTGCAGTTCATGGAGGTGTGTTCATTGCACTACAGGGACATAGGGAAGAATGAATAATTCTGCCTAGAGTGTGGGGTCCAATGGAAGCTTCAAAGAGGAAGTGACATTTCAACAGGCTCCTGGGGCTCAGCTGAAGGAGGAGGAGGTGAAAGCCCAATGCCAGGCAAAAGCCTCTGCAAAAATATAAGCCTGGATCATGTGCCTGTCCCTGGGAGACAGCAGTGAGCTTGACCTCACCCAAACCGCCTGGGGCGGGAGTAGGGGAGCCACACTAAAAGTATGAGGCCTATGAGTCAGCATGGTCCAGGGGGACTGGGAACTGGGGTGCCTATTGGTAGGAGATGAGTGGATGAGAGTGGGAGCTGGAGATGAGGTCACGGAGCAGCCATAAGTGGCATACCTGGCCATTCGGTGCAAAAGTGGGCAAACTATAGCCTCCGGGCTAAATCCAGGCCTTCACCTGCTTTTTTAAATAAACTTTTATTGGAATACAACCACACCACTTTGTTATATATGTCCTGTGTCTGCTTTTGTGCTACATTGGAGTTGAGTGACTGAGAGAGATCATAGGGCCCACAAAGCCAAACATATTTTCTATGAGGCCCTTTTAAAAAACACTTGCTGATCCCTGGCTTAAAGGTGCCATTAGCATTTCTGTAACTGACTCAAATGCCTCTGTTGGACTTATGACACTCCTACCGCATCGTCTTTAAGTGGCATTGTCCTAAACCTTCCCCTTCCCCACCATGGGCAATGCGCTGTTTATCTGCATCATAAGCTTGTCCAGTCATCTCGTTCACAATCCCAAGTTCTGTCCTTCATCTACTGTTTCTTTTTTATTTCTCGTCTTTATTTTAGGGCTGAGCCTCGGCCTTCCCTGTGCTGACATCGGTATAAGCCTCCCACCCCGCCAGCAGAAGCTCATCACTCACCGTTGAGTCATTCTGCTTCCTTTGCCTCCTTCCCAAGTTCTTCATAAATTTTTGTACCACTTTTAGAATTCTGCTGAAAATCGATTTTTTTTTTCACTTGCTGTTACCGCTTTCAAATTCCATGCTCTGACAAATAGTTGTTCCTCTGGAAAAAAGGCTCCGCTAGCCTTATAAACCCCTTGGAAAATATAAGGTATACCAACCAGCATTCACAGAAGAATTCAAAAATATTCATGCTATTCTTGGCCACACGGAAGGATTTCTTTTACTAATAAAATCCCCCTATATATTTAAAACCAAATTTGATCTATAAAAGTTAAATTTACACATAATTCTCCAGGGGATATATCTCTAAGATAGAGCAAGGAGTGTGATTACTGTTCTATAACCCCCTTGAATAAAGTGGCGTTGCAAAGACAACTCAGAATTTTAAAAGTGGATTTTTATAGCATGCAGTGTTATATTACTACCTTGGTCCAAATCCCCTTACTGTGTTACCTTGAGTAAGTTAATTAACCTCTCTGTGCCTCAGCCTCCTCATCTGCCAAGAAAAGGAGGAAGAAGGAAGAGAAGGATTTTAACTAACCTATCTCATAGGTTGTTGTGAGGATCAAATGAGATAAAGTATTTAAAGAGGTTAAGCCAGTGCCTGGCACGCAGGAAATGTGTTAGCTATTACTATAATATGATTCTTAGGTTTCTTTCTTTCAGCATCCTCCCTTCCCTTCCCTTCCCTTCCCTGCCCTTCCCTGCCCTTCCCTGCCCTTCCCTTCCTTTCCCTTCCCTTCCCTTCCCTTCCCTTCTTCTCTCCCACTGCCACCAGCATAAAGAATAAGGATATACTGGGAATAGCACTGTGTGACCATCCTGGTTTGCCTCCTGTCTCTCTGACTTCCCACTGAGGAACACTTCCTCCCGCACTCCAGGCCCATGTGGTTTGGGTGAGGTCAAACTCAGTCCTGTCTCCCAGGGACTGGCACATGATCCAGGCCTAATCAATCACAATAGTCTGCTCTCCCCGCCAAGCAATGTGCTCCTGGAGAGGCACGTGACCTAAGTTAGGCCAATCACAACTGGTCCCTGGGCACAGGTGGAGTCTCTCTCTAGCTGCTGGGTAGACTATAGGCCTGGAGCTGTTGGTAGCTGCTATCTTTATTGGCCCTGGGGAAAATCTTCCCGGAAATGAAACCAACATAGCAAAAACCAGCTGTGACAGATGAAGAGGAACCATGCCCTGAAAGGAACAAGAGCTGTGTTACTCTGAACTGTTCAGTTACATGTGTGGATTTATTTTTTAATTTTTTTAGCTTATGCCAGTTTGAGCTGGGTTTTCTGTTACTTGCATCCAAAGAGTTCGGACACAGATTAACAAAGTGACCTGACCTGTGGCTAGAATTGAATGCAAATCTTTTTTTAAAATATATTTTATTGATTTTTTATAGAGAGGAAGGGAGAAGGATAGAGAGTTAGAAACATCGATCAGCTACCTCCTGCACACCCCTTACTGGGGATGTGCCTGCAACCAAGGTACATGCCCTTGACCGGAATCGAACCTGGGACCCCACCAGTCCGCAGGCTGATGCTCTATCCACTGAACCAAACCGGTTAGGGCCAATGCAAATCTTGCTAATCTTGGTATTGCAAAGAAAGCTTGGCAAGGAGAGGTGGCAGGCGTGAACAGCAATCTTGGTCTGTCTTTAGCCAGTTGGGGATTGCCATTTCATCTTTCTGGGTCCTAGTGTACTTGTATGTCAAATGAGAGAGGTGAGTGAAAATCAATCTCTGAGATCCCTTTTCAGTTCTAACATTCCATGAGTCTCTATTATTCTTGGGTTCCTTTCAGTTACGTAGATTGTGGTATAAATGGTTACCGATTCTCATATTTTCCTGCTTCCTTCAGTTTCAACTTAAAAAAATATTCTATTAGAGCCTCCGTACCTATATTCCAAGTGTTTGTTTCTTTCCCTTCAATTTCCTTCTACAGAAAACATATTTATGTTTGTGTACTTGGGCATAATGACCCCATTTTCTTCCCATTTCTATATTTTTAAATCTAATTAAGGTGATATGTTCCTTGAGGGTTGAAACTAGAGTTTTCCTGTGGGTGTAAACATTATTTTTTTTTTTAATTGCTAACCAAGTTGCCAGCTTTTACAGAGCAGCAGGATATGGGTTTTAAGTAATGTAAGCAGGAAATGGGTCTCCAGCCCACACAAAATAAATGCAAAAGTACTGATTTTCCTTGAGTCCACATCTGGCTTACTCATTTATAATTTCAGCCTGCACTGAAATTCTCCCACAGACCTACAGTGCGACATCCGTGTCTACAGAATGTCAGACCAAAAACGGAGCATTAGGTGATCATCCTGTGAGCCCTACTTGCACCTATAAATAATCTGGCTATTTCAGATAATAGCATACTCTCTTCAATGATAGGATGTGGGACCTGAGCTAAGTGAATATTAGTTTCATATCTTCACATTCACTGATTTTAAGTAATGCAATAGCTCTAAAGTTTGGAGGGAGCCAAAGGACCTGCCCGAATGTGGTCAACTAGCCCATCATCTAGAGTTAGAACTGTCCAGAGGAAGAAGGCTCTCCCAAACCGGATGATACATGCAGGAAGCCGTCCTGTCTGATGACCTAGTCCATTCTTGTTCATCAGGACCCTAAGTATAAACAAGTCTCCAACCTCAATTGCCTTAATGGCTACTTCTTGGCAAATAGAACAAAATGATCTGGAGGCAGAGGTTTCAGGGTTGGTTGGTTTAGCAATTCAGTGATGCCATTCAGGGCGTGACTTCTGTCTATCTACTCTTCCATCCACAGTGCCTGCTTTGTCCCACAGTGGACTTCCCTAGCGGGTGGAGGACAGCTACTTCTTTCCTAATTCATGTGCATTGGAAGGGATGGCCCTTCTTCTGCCCCAATAGTCTAAGCATGAGTCTTTTTGTTTTCATAATTTTATTTTGATAAAATTTCAAATTTGCTGAAAAGTTGCAAGAAAAGTACAAAGAATTCCTGTATATCCTTCTTCCAGATTCACAATTCTAAATATTTTGTCACATTTTCTCTCTTTTTTCTCTCTTGCAACACACACATACACACACACACTCCTTGAACCATGAAGAGTTAGCTGCAGACACTGAGAACAAGAACATTCTCTTATATAACCACAGTCCAATGATCAAAGTCAGGAAACTTAAAATTGATACAATGCTATATTCTAATTTATAGTCCATATTCAAATTTCACTAATTGGCATAAAAATGTCCTTTAGAGCTATTTTACCTCTGATCCCTGATCCAATCTGGGTTATGCATTGTATTTAGCTATCACATCTCTTTTAGTTTGGGACAGTTCCTCAGTCTTACATGATCTTGGGCACTTTTTAAGGGGTCTGGCTATTTTTTGTAATTGAGCTATTTGCTGTCTTATTATTGAGTTTTTATATGTGCTACTTTCAAGTCCTTTATCAGATATTGGTAAAGATTTTCTCCTAGTCTGTGGCTCTTCTTTTCATGAATTTCACAGTGGATTCTGGAGAGTGGACTTTTTAATTTTGATGAAATCGAGTTCATCATTTATTTCTTGTATGGATCATGAGCATGAATCTTGAATTCATTCTCATTGGATGGGACTAGGTTACATGTTCCACCATGAACCAGTGACTGGCTGGGTGGGACACAGAAAGTGTTAAAAGGCTTGAGTCAACCGAGTTAGTCTCAACCCTGAAGTTTTCCCTGAAGTGTAGAAATGCAAGATGTAGGAAAGTGAATTAAATAAAACCTAAGTACAGTTAGGATGCTGGGCCGGGTACCAAGAAACATCCCCAAGTAGTGGCTCCCAGCAGAGAGCCTGTCAGAGTCATGCTGCCTGGTTATGGGACTTCCCCTCCCCAGTCACCTCCTCTTCCACGGCTGCATTTCCATGTTCCAAATCCAAGAGCCTGTAATGTAAGTCTTCAAACCCCACTGTGGGATTGTGGCTAAGATGCCTGGCTTTTTGTCTCACGCTCTTGGGGGGCAGTGGTCATGTCTCAGGCATCTCCAGAGTCCCCTCACGGCACCTAGCCCAGGGCCCCATTCACAGATCTGCCTTCGCCAAATCCCCAAGTGATGGGATGAATAAAACAACAGCCATCCCATTAAGTGCTTCACCAGCACACACCCCAACATCTTCCTTAGGCCTACCTCAACCAAGCCATTTGCCTGTCAATTTCTTATTACCTACATTTGAGAGCACCAAAGAGAATGAAGGTATTTTGTATTCTGCTTATATCAAAGCACACATCTATTACAAACCCCTGTTATCTGATGCTTATGGACCACTGACTTTTAATCTACTAAATGTCCTCTTTTTTGCATTAATAAAGTACATAATTGTTTGGAAGGGGGGGGGGCTGGGAGGGAAAAAAATTAAACTTTTTCTAAATCAAGTTTGGAAAAATGCCCACGTGCCAAATGTCTCCCTTTCTTCCACAACAAAAGTTTTACGCTTTTTTCCCTCTAAAAAATTAGGGCAAATTATCACTGCTGTCAATATGCATGCCTCTTGCCTCACTTTATTCTCACCAATACAAGCAATACTGTATTCCATTGTCAAGATGGGACAATGAAGCCTCTGATTGGCTATGTGGTACGTCCAAGATCCTCGTGGCTCTGAAACACATCTGAGTAACTGCTCTGGAATACAAATCTGCCATCCACGACACCCAACTCCTATCTTTTCACCAACTGCCACTCAAGTTTTATCTGAAACATCCCCACAGTTATTCTATTTTCCTGCCATCTCTGTTTACACCTGCCCTGGGCAATATATCATTAGTGTCACATCTGAATTCCACATGCTGATGTTCCCCACGACTAGATTTTGGAAGTGGGGCAGCTCATATTTATAGATAAGGCAAACAGGGAAAAAATTTGAGACTCCACTTACATTCTTTGGACATTCCCACTTCAAAGCACTTCTGGAGTCGACAGTACTGGCATCGATTCCTGGTGACTTTATTAATAACACAGTTCTTATCTCGGTGACAAGTGTAAATCATGTTCTTCTGAATACTTCTGCGGAAAAACCCCTGCAAGCAAGCAAGCGAGAGAAAACTAAGTAAAACTACAGAGCTTCGCGAGAAATCAAAGCCAACCTTATCGATGCATTGATGGCTCGTTCTGAGTAATGAAGTGATGGCAGCAGAAACATTAACTTAGTTAAGCCTTAAAGTCCTTGTGAAATAGTAATAATCTGTTCTTTTTTTTTTTTGCAAACCAGAGAGCCCCTTTTAATCAAAACTAGAGCTGACTGTTATTATCTTGCTAAAGGAAATTAATACCAAGCTGATTCACTTGGAAAACATAATGCAGAGTTGGGTTCTCTCCAAATAGGCTAACTTCATAAGGGTTCCCTCGTCGGCCAATGATTTCAGATGAGTCCACTATCAAGAAACCCAATGTCAGAGCCACCACATCTACCAAAGAAATTATTTAATTAGTGACAGAATTAGGTCTTTTTCAAAGAACTCTTCTGAGTTCTTTTACACATTTAACTCCTGTTAGAATATTTAAAATATGATTTAATTTATAAAATGTTTAGGAAAAAAAATTATCCAGAAAACAGGAAAAGGACTGCCCATTTAATGGCCTATTCGAGCTGTCTTCCCAGCTAGTAATCACATTGACTAATGACAACAAAATTAGTGAAAATAAAATAAAATTAGAATTTCCATTCCTCATTTTCACTGGCTACATTCCAAAGGCTCAATAGCCACATATGGCCAGTGGCTACCACACTGCACAGCACACAGACACAGTATTTTCTTAACTGCCCAAAGTCCTGTAGGGTAGCGCTTACTATACCACTGACTGACACACTTACCTAAGAGTCATCTAATGCTCTTGAGAAACGTAACTTTGTTTGACTTACTATTTACTATTGATCGGACCCAGACTGTGTAAAGATTGTAGAAGAATGGGAAATTACAAACACTATTTGTCTAGGATAGGTACAAAGGATTTCTGCTTGGTTGAAATATAACCCCTCAAATTACTCTTTTATTACCTTGTAGGACATTAATGAGTTTTATATCTAACTTTGCTATCTTAATTGAGCATCATTTTTTCCTTTTATCCCATTCACCCATAAATCTATCCATCTATCCATCCACCCATCCATCCATCCGTCTGTCCATCTGTCCATCCATTTGTTCTACCTATCCACCTACCCAGATATTTTTCTCAAAGCCTCCTTTAAATCAGCTAAGTCACCCTACTGGTTCCCTTATTAATGAGTTAAATAAGCCTTCAATGTGTGCTTACTAAATATTTGGCTTAATTACTGTTTTTTAACTCTTGGGAAAATTATATTTTGACAACAGAAGCGATTTATCCTGATTTTGGTGAAACGCTGATGGAATAAAGCAGGCTGTTGGCTCCATGAGCACAGGGGCCCGGCCTTCTGTGTCCTCCCCGTTTCATCACACAGCTTTGCCGACAACAGATAATCTAGTGATGCTTGTTAAACACACAGATGAACGAACAGGGAGTGAGGGGTACACCTGCTGCCTTCTCTCTCTTCTGTTGCCCAACAAAACCCTCTGTGTCGCTATGAGCATTAAAAGCCAGGAGTTTTACACTCTCAATTGTGATGTGACTTTTACCTACATCAGAAACAGTTCTCTTGAATGTAAGAAACATGCCGTCTAAATATGTTGAACAGCAAATAAGACCCACCATCTGAGTTCAACTTTGCCTGTAGTACATTAACACTCCAGGAGCCGGAACTAAAAACATTCAAAGTTAAAGCACATTAGCGAAGAACGCGCATGTAACACATTGTTTAGGATATTTACATGGGCACCCTAGGATTTTATGTCTAAATAAACATATTTTTACTGGCAAGCTTCAACTGTAAATGGCTGGAAATCTTATTTAAAGTTGCTGCTCCTGTCATCCCAGACACATACATTTTCCAAGAAAACACAGGTTATTTTTATACTCCTGGAGCTACAGATATGCTCAGAATCTAAAATAACTTTGAAACCCTCACAGAATCTGTGCAGAGTGGTCATCTCCAAACATACCTTTTCCTGCAAAAAATATCTACAGGACACTTTTGGCTGCCAAATGCACACACTCACTTTACAAAAACTTCACTGCCCTCCTGCCAAAAACCACTGACACAAGAGAAGACCCAGCCTTTTCCATATGTGTGAAGCAAGTGAGCTGTGGACAAAGCTGACCACCATTTATTAAAAACTGAATGTTCTGCTAAGCCAGTGTGGCTCAGTGGTTGAGCATCGACCTATGAACCAGAAAGTCATATTCCTGGTCAGGACACACACCCAGGTTGTGGGCTCGATCCCCAGTATAGGGCATGTAGGAGGCAGCAGATCATGATTCTCTCTCATCATTGATGTTTCTATCTCTCTCTCCCTCTATGACATCAATAAAAATATATATTTTTAAAAAACACACAAAAAAGCTAAATGTTCAGTTCAGGACATTCTTAGGTAGTGAACATAGAGGAGAGAGAAACAACCTCATGGGGCTCAGATGAAAGGATGACAGACGAAGACAGAATGAAAGAACTTTATATGTCACTAATTACCCAGTCAGCGTGGTTCAGGAACAATGACAGAAGAAACTAAATAGGACTTCTTAGTTTTCCAAATCAGATTTTTGGCTGGATTTCAGGAGAAGGTCTAAGTTTCAGTAAATCATTTCCACCAAGTTAGAATACTTGCTGATGAAACTATATGCTGTGAGGTATTTTTATACACAGTTCGGGTAAACAGAAATGCCCTCGGACGCCAAAAAGTGGTTTCCAGCATATAAATTCTCCTTTTCCCTCGTAGATACTATGAACTGTTACACAAAAACTGGCTTCTTCTCCGACCTCTACTTTGAAGACCTAATGTGCATATGTGTGTGCACACATGCGTGTGCATGGCGGTGGGGGTGGGGGCATACCCCATGCCACCTAAGTTTAATTGAATATTTTTTTCAGGTTGACTCTATTTAACATTATATAAAATAGAAACGTTTAAACTCTAGCTTAATTGGAAAACCAGTCCCCAACCGTCCATATTAGAAGGCACTCATAAATAAAAAGGCAGTCAAGCCAAACCATAATCAGATGTTATTTCACTCTCACTGGACACTGGATCTGCTAAGGGCTTGGAGCCCCGGCTGCCTCAGTCCTTGCTGAAAAGGGAACTGAGCAAGTGTTAGCGGCCGATCAGCACTGACCTGACACTTCCTCTTGGAAGAATTCAGAGAAAATGAACAAGTGTCTCATTAAGTAATTCCACGTGATTTAAAGCCATGAATCCCGCCCACTTAAAACTGGGAGCCTCCTACTCTGGGGAACAAAACTGTAACCCCAAACTTGTCCTATGTAAAAATGGGCTTTAGAAGTCCTGCGTGCAAGTGTGATAGTTTTTGAAGCCAGTAGTTGGGTAGGGACACATCTGGAGGAGAAAGGACTGAAAAGCTAAGCATATAAGGAAGAAGGATTTGATGCCTATTCGAGGAGCAGCCCAAGGGGACAGAGAAGTAGGAGGCAGAAGAGGAAGTGCCCTGGAGGGGAAGTCAAGGTGGTGGGTTGCAGCCTCTTCGCTACCACTGCACAGCTTTGGGCAGTCACAGAACCTAAGGGGCTAAGCTCTCGTCTCCTAAGGGAGGGGCTGGGTGGCTTATTTCTAAGATCCTTTCCAGCTCTAAATTTCTGGGATTCTAATGTGTCATCACACCAGAGAGTGAGGAGTTGGGATGGCTTCAGAGTTGAGAATGAGGGAGTTTCTGTGGACAAAGAAAATGGCCGAGGAGGAGGTGGTGTTGGAAGACTAAGGAAGAAGAGGCCCCCCACCTGTGTGGGCAAAATGGCAATTTCTTGGGACTAACCTTGGGCTTAAGAGACACCCATTTGAGGGCTTTCCTATGACTTTCACTTTTCTCTGGGAACTGCGTCTTCACAACACCCCCGTGAGGGACCTCAGGCAGATACACCTGGCTGGACTGAAGCTGGAACACTTCATCCACTCTCCCATAAGCTCATGGCTGTAAGTTTTCAGGTCTGGTTTTCTGACACCAAGTCTAGGGTTGCTGACACCACAATTTCACTCTTTCACTTTCCTAAAACATCTTTTTCTGAGTAAATCCAGAAAACTTCTAGCAGGTCTTCAAGATGTATGTCACTTCTGTTGGTTAATCACAACTCGTTAGTTAATCATGTCTTTCTACAGCGCATAAACAATCCTAAATCAGAAGGAAAGATTATCTTTTAAAATTAAATATTCTCCGATACCCCCAAATCTAAAATTCACAATTTTCTTGATGAAGTCGCCTCAAATCCCAAATCTATGGAGACCATGGAAAAACTAAAAGTGGCTTATGTCACTTCCTTTTATTCTGATATATTAAGTCGGGCTACCGTCCCTCTGTTAATACTATCAAATAATTGCTTTAATGCTTGTAATTTTTTTCCTCATCCAGGGAGCCTGTTTCACTTTGTAGTTTTCAGGTATTATTATTTTTAAAATATATTTTATTGATTTTGTACAGAGAGGAAGGGAGAGGGATAGATAGTTAGAAACATCGATCAGAGAGAAACATCAATCAGCTGCCTTCCGCACACCCCCTAATGGGTATGTGTCCACAACCAAGGTACATGCCCTTGACCGAAATCAAACCTGGGACCTTTCAGTCCTCAGGCCGACACTCTATCCACTGAGCCAAACTGGTTAGGGCAAGTTTTCAGGTATTATTACACATCACATTCTCCATCCTCTCCCACAGAGGGTAATTTTTGTCAGTTTAGATACTGGCCTGGTGATTAAGAATTAGGCTTTAGTTTGGGCATATGTGTAGTTAAACTCCAACTCTGTCACTTATTACCTGTGTGATGTTGAGTGAGTTACACTAAAGCCTCAGTTTTTCTCATCTGTAAAATGAAGATAATAAAAATGCCTACCTCATGGGATCACAGAATGTACCCAATTAGGGAACACAGGAGGTGTTAGCATAATGCCCACACTCAGCAAGCGCCCATGAATGGTATCTAGGGTCCTTGATAAAACCTCTTCTTTCAAAGCTTTCTTCTGAATAATTTTCAATAGACTTTATGTTTTTAAAATAAAGATTCCCAAATAGGATGGAACACTTTTCTGACTCTGAACAATATAGAATCTTTTGAGTAGACAGCTTTATGATTCCAAAAGCCATCTCGATCTCTATTTACTCATTCATGTACTGATTCATTCTTTCAATGCCAACTACCTGGAGTGGAGGCGGTGGACTCTCTTAGGCCTATGAAGATGTACAGTTGACTCTTTGAACTGCATGAGTCCACTTATACACAGGTGTTTATTTTTAAATCATGTACAGTACTATATACATATTTTCTCTACAATATTCTTAATTTTTTCTTTTCTCTAGCTTATTGTAAGAATACAGTATATATAATACAGATAACATGAAAACATATGTGTGAATGGATTGTTTATGTTAACAGTAGCCTATTAGAAGTAAAGTTTTGGAGGAGTCAAAAGTTATACCCAACAGTTTATAATAGATAAGGCAAAGAAGCATCGAACAGACTGTCAAACTACAGCGGGAAGGCAGGGGAGGGCTGCGGGGGTGGGTGGGGGATAAGAGATCAACCGAAGGACTTGTATGCATACATATAAGCATAACCAATAGACAGGGGAGAAGGAGACATATGTAATTTGTAAAAAAAGGAGACATTTGTAATACCGTAAACAACAAAATAAAAAAATAAAAACAAAGTTATACCCCAATTTTCCACAGCATGGATGGATTGGTGCCCCAACCCCCACTTGTTCAAGGGTCAACTGTATAAAGCACAGTTTTGCCCCCTCTCAACCTACCAGGAGTGGTAAGTCAAGTGAACACAATGTAGCTGATGCCACCAAGCAGTGTGAGAAGAACTTTACTAGAAACAGAAAGTGAAAAAGTGCCTAGGATAGTGCCTGATGCATAGTAGTCACACACACAAAATATTTACTGTGTAAAGGCCATAGGAATCCAAAGGACTTAGTAGGGAATTGGCACTTGATCCCAGCTCTAAAGAAGGGGTAGGATTTGACTGGCAGGCTTTTACCTTTATGGATGAGCAGCAGAGGTCAGGGGTGAGAAAGCACAGGAAAGGCCAGGGGTCCAGGTTGGCAGAGATGTGAATGATGGGGATGGAGAGATAGAGAGACAAAGAGGGAAGGATGAAGGGAGGGAAGGAGGGGGAGAGAGAGACAGACACAGAGTATAAGACACAGTTAAAAGGCTGGATTGATATTCGGACTGGGTAAGATCATGAAGACCACACAAGACATTTACTGGGGAGGCGTTTACACTTCCATGCAGGAGAAAGCCAGGGTCAGAATTGTATTCCGCCAGGCTGTGAATCCCCGATTTCATCATGCTATTATTTTACACATAAGAAAGTAGATAGCGAGCTCTGGGTATCAATACAAACACCTGAAACCCTGCGCCCGACCTCAGATCTGGGCGTCACTGTAGCCCAAGAATCCTTGATTTCTGAAGTCACATCGCAATCTGCTGACTCACACTGAATGACCAAGCTGCCTGTGAGCATTCCCACTGTGGCGTTTTGAATGGAAGTTGCCTTTTAGTGTCAGAAGCACTGACATCAGGTTTTACGTGTGCGGGATGCGTCACGATCGTCTGAAAAAGCAAAAACCATTTTCTTTTTTTCTTTTACAAAAAGGCAACTTGGCACTATCTTAGTCAGAAGAAAGCATTGGATCAGGAGAAATTCACCCAAAACAAATAGTGTGGGAAGCACATCTGTTTGCCTTGGGCTTTTGCAGAGTTAATTTCTATTCCATGCAAAGTTCAAAAGGGTAATTTCTTCCTCCAGAGCGAAAGAAGAGAAAGAAAGCAGGGAAATCATTGCTTTGTCTTGGTCATTCCAAGAAAAAGATATCAGTCCCATCTCCATCCAAAAGTAACCAGGTGGCCACCCCAAGTAGCCCTCACCCCAGCCACAGGGCTGGAGCGCAGTGAGGTGCGACCCCAGCCTGCACGGGGCTGCGATTCCCATTTCCAACCAGAAGCAAAGATGCTGCCAGGAGGAGGTGAGTATGGAATAATCCCATCACGGCTACTTTGGGAAACACGGTTTTCAGACCAGGAAACACGTTGCCTTAAACAAACAAAAAACACCCTCCAGAGCGAGTGGAAGTCTATGCGTGACAATGTCTAAAGAGTTATTAATAGCAAGATTTGGGAGGGAGAAAGAGAAAAGTAAAGACCTTTTCACCCCATTGAAAGACAATGGGTGAGAGGGAGGGAGAAAGTAGAAAAACAGCCTACTATTCCGATGACAAACCTAGAGTTTCCTCCTAAGCCGGGAGGGTTGGCATGAATGTACCGCAAAGGATGCTGAGCAAGTCCAGTTAGGGAGGGAGCCACGCTCTGAGCTACAAAAAGGAAAACATGGTAAGATTCATACACCAAACAAGAAAGTTGAGTTCTCCCATGGGATAGAGGCTTAGAGTTATTTATTTATTTTTTTAAACAAAAAATAAACATCAAAACCCCCCACCAGGACAAGGTCCCACTGTTAAGAATTTAATAAAGATGAATGAGTGACAATAGTAAAGATTGAGTGCTCTGCTGTTTAACAGCTGTGGCTTCTATAAGGCCCATTATTCTACAGCGCCTCTTGCCTGCTAACCTGGAAAAGGTCTTTTCCGTCCTTTCACTTTGAACCTGACCATGTGTTTTATGCCCAGCTACATTGTTAATTTTTCTATTTTGTTCTGTTTCTTTTTTTTGTTTATTTAAATTATAGTGCAATATTCTTTCAATTAACAGACTTTAATGCAAGTTTGTCTTCAGTGTAAACTTTTTAATACTTGGGAAGGCTAGTTTCTGCTATTTTTATCAAGCCTTTCATGTCTCTTCTTCTTCTAAAAAAGCGGTTCTCAACCTGTGGGTCGCGACCCCTTTGGCGGTCGAACAACCCTTTCACAGGGGTCGCCTAAGACCATCCTGCATATCAGATATTTACATTACGATTCATAACAGTAGCAACATTACAGTTATGAAGTAGCAACGAAAATAATTTTATGGTTGGGTCACAACATGAGGAACTGTATTTAAAGGGCCAAAAGTTGAGAACCACTGCTCTAGAGGAACACGATCCAGAGAAGAAATGCAACTAGATAATATAAACTGAAAACCAACTCTAAAACCAATTCATCAGTTTGATAAAATATCTTTGAATTTAGGTTAAAAATGTCTTTTTTTTAGTATTTCCAAAACATGACATAGTTTAAAATAATAATGTATTAAAGTGACCGGTCATCATATAGTTCTGATTATCATAACCCCTAATTGGGAGGCAACTAACCCATCAGGTTATTTATGGCCAATAATCTCAAAACACAATTTTGGGATAGAGAGTTTCCCAAGGCAAGAAAACACTATCAGTAAACCTGATTACTAAGAAGGACGTTGGGCATGATTTATTGCTCTGCTATGACTGTCTTGAAATTTTGAAACTTTGGAGCAAGAGGCAAGCATTTTCATTTTGCTCTGGTTCTTGCAAATGAAGAAGCCAGTCCTGGCTCTAGAATACCATCTGTAGCGAAAGTTTCCACCCATGTTCCTTCGTGAAGATGTGAAGTCTTGGATAGTCTCGGGTTGACCTTCACGCTAGTGTTAAGACTGTAGATCAGACAGAATCAAGCAAGTCCACCATAATCACGCTGTCCCCTGGGGACCCCCCTGGAAGCTTCTGGGCAATTCCATGAACCCAGCAAGAGCAAGAAATTAAAAAACAACAACACTCTGACAGTATTTATGGTCTTCTATTGGACTTTATTTCCCACTTGCATAAGGAACTTTGGAGGGGACTGGAAGGAACAGGGAAAATACAAAGAACTTTTTCAGAATTGGACAAAATTTCCTCCCTAATAGCATATGTATATTTAGAGGGAGGGGGCCCAGAAGCTCATTCATCAACCTCTTAGCTGCCTCTGACATCCACTTGGGAGCCATCTAAATAAAGAGTGAATTAGAAATAAAGTGAAGAATAGGAGACGGAGAAGTTAACCTGTTATCCAAAGAATTTCTGTGCAGCAGGTTAAATATTATAAATACAATTTCTTGGGGACCACTTCCCTTGTTCTCAAGAATTAGAGTTGAGATATAGCAGAAAAGAAAAACTGAAGACAAGAAAAAATGAAAATGGTTGATTTCACTGGGCTGCAACATAGCTTTCTTTAATTCTGGTCTTGAGAATTTAAACCAACCAAAGACATCTGTTTTCTAGATTACTTGGGTCAGTTATTTTGTGCCCTTCCATGGTGAAACCCATAGTTACCGATTTATTATCAGGATTACTCTAAATATAACAGGGCAAGAAGCCAATGCATTTTAAGTTTTTTAATTCTCAATTATTTTACTGAGAAAATGCACCAAAATAGCTCTTAAGCTACAGCCCAGAAGTTCGCAGACCCCAGCTGCTTTGCACATTAATTACTAAATCTCATCTGGACCCAAATGAAAGATCCTCATCTGTACTGAAGAGGGGAAATAAAAGGTAAGCAGAAGGAAACAGAGCCAAACGTGCTCCAATATATTTAAACTCTGCAGAAGAGCATGACTTTTAAATCTCTTTTAGAAGTTTGGTATGCAACATTTCGCCATCAACAAAGCCAGGACTTAGCTCTGTCATAATTGTGGGTTGATGACCATGTGCATGACCATGGCAACTGCATATCATATCACTCAAAGGCCTTTCACAGACACCAATGATTAGGGTGCATTTGCATTGTTTTATGATGGTAAAAATGACCTAAATTAGAAAAGGTAAGCTTGTCCGCAATTTCTTGTACTTTTTTCCAAGTTAATGTAATTTTCAGTGCCATTCTGGGGTTTTCTCACTCGAGTTTTTCTCACTCGTGTTAAATGTGGTTACATCCTGAAGCTGAAGCGAAAAGGAAGAAATCAGAGAGGAAGAATGAGTAGAAGAAGGGAAGCCAGTTAGACATTTACACTGAAGTCTTCAAGAGCCAGATAACTAAAGTCCTGGGCAATTACTGGATATAACCTTCTGCTTCTCTGCTCTGACAGCACAAAAATCCCACTAGCAGTTTATGGAGAAAATACTCCATAAACTTTCAAAATGGATTCTGTCCTTTATGGAAAATTCATGGCGACTCTAGACTAAGACCAGATCCAGTGTGTGCTCCCAAATCCACAGAATGATGTAGAGCCCTCAAAGTTGCACATGCCCTTTCCCCAGTCATACTTATCCAGGCCCCCAAACCTAGAGTGTTCTCTCTCTCCTCTGTGCCTTTACACGCGCTGTTCCCTATAACTCAGAAATCCTTTTCCTGCCTTATCCTTTGGTTCACACCAACTCATGCTCCAAGATATAGGCCCCAAGTGCGGTGAGGCATCTGTGAATTCCGACCTGCCATCTTGTATATCCGTTGGAACATTCATTCGACAACATTGCAATGATTGATTTTGGTGTCTCATTTTTTTCTCAAAACACGAGGAGTCCTTTGCAGGCAGGGGTGTATCTTAATCATCTTTGTGATGGAACATGAGCAACCTTTAAAATTAAAAAAAAAAACACATCACAAGTTTTCTTTGCCTTTTAAATATCACATGGAGATTCTTGTAGAAGCAAAGGGAGGTCATTATAGAAACCTAAATTCAGTAAATACTACCACCAGCAAAATTCCTTAACTTTAAGGAAAAGGAAAAAGGAAGTTACATTTTCAAAAGTGGAATTCTAGTATCATAAATTCAGACAGAAACACTAACTTCATGATTTATCCCAACCTCCCTTCTTTCTGATTCCAAATTAACAAGAAGTGGGCTCACATTTCACCCACCGCTCCTCTTTCTTGATCTTCAGAATTCAAATTGCCATATTATGTCAGCACAGTGCCAAGACTGGAAGTTAAATAGGTCCCCAAAGCAAAAGGTAAAGTTCTTTTAAACAACATGAACTTGCTTGCAATTAGCATGTCACAGCTCCCACCTAAGTACCATGTGTATAAGAACATACTCCAGCAGCTACTGCTGTTCTGAGGAACTGGACTTTTCTACTTTCTGTACCTATTTTATAAGAGAAAGTCTGGCAGGATACACACCGTCAATTTCTTAAGTGTTACTTCTCTGCTTTTCCATTTCATACCTGACTCTCAGAATGGCAGCCTCTTGATCCCACCTGAGAGAAGGGGGGGAAATGGTCCCCGCAATAAAAGAGGTACCTGCCAATTAGTTAGACTGTACTTCAGTTTTCAATTAAAGGCAGCCTAATGGATGGAGGGGGACCTATTTTATTTTCCCTGACAGAGCCCTTATTTTTAAACTCAGCTTCATTTTCCAAAATTGCGGGCTTTAGACAGAAGAAACATCTATCTTGAGTGAAAAGCTGTACGTTCTTCTTGTATTTCCTGTATCAAAATTACATTTTTCTCCTCGGTGGCTACTTCCCGAGGCTTTCTGCTGCCAGGTGGGGCTTGTTAACGGAGGCCCGTGCCTGGTGCTATACTCTGCGGCAGAAGATGGGGTATCCGATCTGATCCCCCTCCCCGGGCCAGGAGGCCTCATCTGGGCGCCTTGAAGATGCTTTATTCTATTTTTGCTCTTTTCAAATAGTCATTCCATGAAACTTCCTTGACCCTTTTAATTTGCTCCAGAAGGGCAAAGAGGATAACTTCGGTGGGTGTGTTTATTTTGAACTCATCTCAAAGCGCTTCAGTCTCTCTTAAGCATCTGCATGGAACTGGGGGACTATTTCCCTTAGATCAAACAGGACTGGAAATTTCCTTGGATGTCGTTGGCTTTCTTCCTTGGAACACACACGTTTTCAGGATTGCTACTCTTCCCCAGAGTTTTCTCCAATGAAATAATTAAAAGATGTTCGCAGGCAGGTGTAGGGATGAGAGTTGGGGCCCCACAAATCCTCATCGAGCTACATTTAACCATCAAAGGACTGGCCAGCGTTGCGTGAACAGCTTAGCAGTTTTGTTTCTGTGGGACAGCCCTGCGCCTAGACTTTGGGGGTTTGTGGGGAGCAAATCCCTTTACTGCCGACAGGAGCTGGGTAAATCCTTCAGGACCGGACCAGCCCCCGCTGCTCAGGACTGGAAAATAAGTTGTGAATCACATCGCTCTGGTGACCGGAGGTTTAATGCGTCTGTAGGGGAGAGGTATAATGCATCCCACATTCATTCCTATTTGCTTTTAACATCACCTGAAGTTGACTGGGTTCCGACCAAAGGCGGCTGCAAGAGACACATTAGGACTGAGCACTACACCTCAGCGAGCATTAGAACAGACCCCGGGAAAGCACCAGGCCGTGACACAAAAGTAATGCTTTCCTCCTGCCAAGAAAACGGAGAGGGCTTTTAGGAGCCCCTCGGAAGGAGGCTCGGGATTAATTTGTAATTTCAGCTTTCCAAATGGCTTTTAGGCGCTTGCTTATCCAGAGACTTTCAGAGCACCATCTCCTTTAATTTTTAATTTTTATCCACGCGCTGCGCTCCAAAAATATACCGATCGGAATCCTGGCCCCTCACCTTGTTATCTTAATGGGGGAGGGATAGAGTATCCCGCCCGCCACTCCGCATTAGGTGTCCTCATTTACAGATTGAAAAAAAAAAAAGTGCCGGACATACATTATTTAAAATCTATTGTATCAGTGTGTGTTCTGTAAGCATTCACTACCGGCAACGCAGACAGATTATTTTTCACTTTTAATTGTGTTGATACCTTATCTGCTTTGTTGAAAGTGGAGAGTGGTATGTGAAACCACCTCTCGCGCTGAGGAGCCGAGAAGCGATGGGGTCTATTATTTAAAGCCAAAGTAACCCATTTAGTGGACATCCCTTTAACACACTCCAAAGGCAGGGAAAACCTGCAGATGCTATTTACCCTGATAATGTGTCTATTACCGTGTCCAACATGAATGAGGGTCAAACAGAGGCGGGCTCCTTAAAGAAGCTCTTAGCGGAGGGACTTGGTGACAGCAGTCACTCTGTGTCACCATGCAGGCACAAAGGCAGCCTTGTCTGCCCTCCAATCTCAGATGTGCTGTAAAGCATGAGAGCATAGATCGAGTGGGATCCCTCCAGGTGTGCTTGAAAACCCTGTCCTAAATTAAAGGAAATATCTAGCACAATGAAAAAAGAGTTAGATAATAAAATTACTAATCTCTGATTGTAATAAAATTGTACATAGGGTACAAGTTCAAAATGAGCCCTAATCACTCCCCTCCCTTTCAACCTCTGAAGACTAGAAGACCATCTTCAAGAAATGCCCGTAGGTATGGGATATGTCAGTATGGTGCCAAAAGTACCTCACCATTATCTGAATTATATTTTTATTGATTCCAGAGAGGAAGGGAGAGAGAGAGATAGAAACATCAATGATGAGAGAGGATCACCGATTGGCCTCCTGGGGATCGAGCCAGCAACCCGGGCATGTGGCCTTGACCAGAATCGAACCTGGGACCCTTCAGTCCGCAGGCTGATGCTCTATCCACTGAGCCAAACCAGCTAGGGCACCAGTATCGGAATTTAAAACATCCCTTCTAAACCCAGAAACTTGGAAATTCATTTTGGTTCATCAACAGATGAGTGGTAGAGTATATACAGAGAGTGACTGTAGCTTTTTCTGATGTAGGTTTTCTATTAAATTGAAGACTTGTCATAGCTCTTTTGTAACCGCAGCACCAAGTCCAGTACCTGATCTGCTTTCTGTAAACATTTGCTCATGGGAGTGGGTGGAGGGCTGCATGGGGGAATGACTCCGTGTGCCTAAGTTCCTCAGCCAGGGTGGTAGGATGGCCAAAGAAAAAAGCATCCAAGTCAAAGTCCAAAGGGCCGTGAGCTGGTTTTACTCTCTGCCTTTCACTGGCCTTGGGACCGCAGGCAAACTGTTGACCTCCTCTTGCGATTGCATTTCACACATTTGAAATTATCTCCACACACCTTCCAGGGCTGACGTTTGAGATTTCCATGCGCTTGAACAAGGAAACACGCATTCGCATGTCCCCAGTAGGAGCCTCAGGTCTGTACCTTTTGTGGATGTCTGGTTCAGTAAATGCAGAGAGATGAAGGGAGCCCAAATATGGGTCCTTCTCGCACCGAGTCAAAATCCAGCAGACAGACAACTCCCAGCAAAATAACCAAGTCAATACCGGGACACACACACAAGAAAACAACGGACCGCATCTCATGTGACATGTGTGAGTTTCATTCCCACACTGTCAAATGTAATTTGTGGCAACCCACTTTAGTGAAAGCCAAAAGCTCGTCCCCACGCTGTTCTTACTCTCCAAACCTCAGCACCCCAATCCAGTGGGAGCTTCAAAGTGAACTCCTGACCTTCCCAGCAATTATCCCCGGAATCTAGACAGCCCCATCATCACCTCCAGCCAGTGTGGGAGAGAAGCAGCAGCCAGGAATGCTCTGCCTCTGTTCCCGGAGGGGACCGGGGTGAGGAAGAGGCTCCTGCCTCCCTTCCCATCTGGTTTCTCCAATAAAAAGGAAAAAAAGAAAATGGAAATGAAAAGTCTACAATTAAAAAAAAATTACATTGAAACTTCCTTTGGCTAATGTCTGTAAGATGATTTCTGGCCTGGCAGGAGATTCCAGATGGGCTGTATAATGAATATAATTTAATACGAAAAACCAGAGTTCAAAGAAACACATTTTTCCAAGTTAGAAGGTAGTGGGTTGTCTCACGCTGCTTAATGCCAAACACCGGGACAGGCCATGGCATTTCTTTTCTCATTGCCCATTGGCCTATCAAACCAATAGCAGTGTGCCCAGACCCAAAGCCATCCAAACCAGAAGCTGTCACTCTCCCCGAAGGGGGCTGGCTCTGGTGCGCGCTCACCCAAAGGGCCAGAGTCCGCTAACCAGGCCATGCGTGCTCCTCTCGGGCCTCAGGATTTATAACACCAATTAAGGCCATAATGAGTGCCCCAAGTTGACCTCCCAGGAGCAAGAATTAATTAAGCACAGTATTTCTTAGTAAAGAATGACATTTTTTCCAAGGGAGTTCTAGAAGGTAGCCATGTTTCCTGATACGACTGTGCTTCCGCAGACAATCCTTAATTGTTAACACCAATCGAGCGTTCCAGGAACGTGGCCTAGTTTATGTTTTTAATTTGATAATAAGAGAAAACCATTTTTACTTTTATCCTTATTTTGGGGGCAAAGAGAATGTTTTGAGTATATTGTGTGTATGAGAAGCACAAAGTTACTTACATCACTCACATAATATCACTTCTTTTCATTATCTACATTGCCACAAAAGGAGGAAGCGAGGGCTCTTGGTTATCATTTCCTTCTCTGCTTGCAAAAATGAAGAGTTGTGTTTTGAAGCTATTTGTTCGCCTGAAGTTCTTATGATTCTATACATTTTGTAATAAAGTTTTTGTTTGTTTGTTTCTTTCTTTTTAAGGCTGAGGCAGATCAGCCAGGTATGGCTCACCAGTTGAGCATTAACCCAGGAACCAAGAGGTCACCAGTTCGATTCCTGGTCAGGACATACGCCTGGGTTGCGGGCTTGATCCCCAGTAGGGGGCGTGCAGGAGGCAGCTGACTGATGATTCTCTCTCATCATTGATGTTTTTCTCTTTCTCTTCCTCTCTGAAATCAATAAAAATATATTTTAAAAAATAAATAAAAAGGCTAGGACTTCCATTTTGTAAACTACCCCTTAGGCCTGTGGTCGGCAAACTCATTAGTCAACAGAGCCAAATATCAACAGTACGATTGAAATTTCTTTTGAGAGCCAAATTTTTTAAACTTAAACTATATAGGTAGGTACATTGTTATTAACTTAATTACGGTACTCCTAAGGCTTAGGAAGAGCCACACTCAAGGGGCCAAAGAGCCGCATGTGGCTCGCCACAGTTTGCCGACCACGGCCTTAGGCCATCTAATCCAGGGCTTGGCTGGCTCCTTCCATCAAGGGCCAGATGTAACCCTTTTAGGCTGTGGAACTCATCATCTCTGCCTCAAATCCTCACCTCTGTTATGGGGAAAGCAGCCCTAGACAATTCCTAAATGAATGGGCCTGGCTGTGTTCTGAAAACTTTACTCATACACACCGAATGTGACTTTACCCCATTTCCATCTGGCATAAAAATATCCTAAGACTTTCCTTTCAAGTTTTTAAAATGTGAAAAATATTCTTAGCTTTCGGCTGTATAAAAACAGGTGGCAGACCAGATTTAGCCTGTGGGCTGCAGTTTGGCAACCTGTGGTCTAAAACATGTGTGTATTTTTAAGTAATCAGTGAGGTTTGAGAAAACAGGATCTCTGTCCATCTCTTTCTCTCTCTCACACACGCACATGCATAGACGGTTACACACAAATACACCTTCATTACCAACATCATGGTCTCTGACACAGTTGCTGCAGTGCAGAAAAAATGTGGTTTCAAGCGTGTCTCTTTAGTGCTATGAACCAGAACATGAAGAAATCTCAGCCTGGAAGAAGCGCTGTGAGGGAGGAGGGAGAAAGAGACCTCTTTCTCCCACACTCACTCGTGAAGAAAATTCCCATTCTCAATTAGAAATCACATCCTCTCTTCCTTGAAGGCGTGAACGTAGCCAGCTCTGACCTGGGAATCCCTGCAGCCTATCTGCCAATTAATGTATTTAACTCTACAGAGCAGGGGCTTTTTAATGTAGTTCATCCATCACTCACGGCACATTTTGGTAGAAAATATTAGGATTTCCAAATAACTTTATAGCTCCGTAAATTGCCAACATACCATCTGCAATTGAGTTAACATTTATAACCAAACTGAAATAATAAATAAAGCAAATTACGCTGCAAATATTCGCCAGTGCCCAATATGCACTTGAGAACGATAATTAGCGTTTTATAATCACGCTTCATTTTCTTTATCCAACTCCCTGTCACATTAATGATAAAATATTTTAAACTGTGCACTATCAGCAAATGGCAGAACAATCTCTACATTAGCCATTAACTAACAGAGAGAATGAAAACAGTTTGTGCTGCTGACATTACACACCCAGAGTTTTACTCCTAATCCCATTCTCCAGTCTCCCTAGCTCTTATCTGTTTTTTTCTTTTTCCATTTCCCCTCCTCACCCCCCTGAAAAACACACAAAAAAACAGGGCCCAGGATGCCCCTGCTTTATTTACACCATCTGAACCTGGAGCTCTGGGAGAGCTAAGGGTACACATTCTTTCACCAGCAGAAGAAGAGAGAAATGTGACTTAAAAATGTATTATGCTCCTCTGGTCTAAAAGACTGAAAGGGTCTAGAGGTCAAGAAGCTTAAGTCACTCAAATGGAGTAACGCTGGTGCTCAAACAATTCCTTCCGCAGCTCCCTCTCCCATGATGATCTGACATCCTGGCTGCGGTTTATGCAATTTTTGCCTAGCGCCAAACAAAAATTAACTTGACTCAAATCAGTAAAGAATAAATACACACACACACACACACACACACACACATTTTTCAACCACACTTTGCACCAATTAGCAAAATTTCCCCAAAGTTTCCCAGGATCTTCCTCCAAAACCACGTCTTCAAAACAATTGCATCCAGATGCTTTGTTGATTCTTTTCTGCCTTGGGCTCCTCCCCCATTTGCACTTGACATTTCTGTTTTTTCACTGGGTTGCTTGGCTCTGTGTGTAATTCCCACATCTCTCTGGTCCAAACTGAGATGTGTTGTGGGGGTAAAAGTAACTTCAGATTCTGAAGACCCAGTAAGAAAAATAAATGTCAATCTCTCAATAGTTTGATATCACCTAATTGTTGAGATGGTAATATTCTGGATACTGAGTTAGATGATATACGTTATTGAAATTAGTGTCACGTGTTTCTTTTAAAAAAAATGTGGCTACTAGATAATTTTAAGTGACATGTTTAAATCACATTTGTGGCTAACGTGATATTTTTACTGGACAGTGCTGGTCTAGTGGGTCCTAAATGCAATGACGGCTGAAATTTTTTGAGTACATGCTCTGTTATTGACCAAAATAATGATCACTAAAAGGCCAAGTCAAGTAAAGATGTTGATCAAATAAATCCTTCATGAGTCCCATCAGGCAACTCCAGGCATTTCAAAGAGCAGAAAGCCTGGTCTCAGGCTGCATAATCGTATTTTTATTGCGATAACGGTCCAGATGTTTACTTGGAGATAAAGGGAAAGTCGAAATGATTCTATGGGCTGCCGTGTGCTCGGCCTCTTCACTCGTCCACCTCCTATTTTCAGGGGTCAAACACCTTGTTGTAGAGGCAGTCTAGTGGTTGTGGGCTTGGCTTCTGCTGCTGGACAGCAGGGCTCAAATCTCACCGCTGCCTGTTATTCACTGTGTGACCTTGGACATGTCCCTTAACCTCTCTGTGCCTTGTTTCTTCGTCTTTAAAATGGAGAAAGAATAATTTGTATCTCCTGAGGTTGCTATGAAGATTAAAGAAGCTAACACATTAAGACCTTAAAAAATATAAATACTCAAAAATATTAGCTATTATTATTGCTTATCTCCCTTTAAAGGTAGACAGCTTTCACAATGCAAATAGAAGTGGTAAAAAGTGCAAGGGAGGCTGAAACCAAAAGGAAGGCAAGACCAGGAAAGAAAGAAAGCTAGATGTAGGAGGAGAGGAGGGAAACGAGTCTAGAAGGTACAGGAAGGCGAAGGTGAAAATAAACGTTGCCCACTGGGCTCCTTCACATAAGCCACCCCTGTCACTAGCTGACAGGCTTATTCCCTGACCACAGCTCACAGGCTGCACATGCCTAGGAGAGGGAACTAGCTGTTCATTTTAACAGTTCATGCATGTTCATTTCTGGTTAAAAGGAAACGGCATGCTGTGGATTTCTGTGATAGCCTTTTCTCTTCTGCTGCTAAAATTTTTCATAATTTTTTTAAAAATATATTTTATTGATTTTTTACAGAGAGGAAGGGAGAGGGATAGAGCGTTAGAAACATCGATGAGAGAGAATCATCGATCAGCTGCCTCCTGCACACCCCCAACTGGAGACGTGCCTGTAACCGAGGTACATGCCCTTGACCAGAATCAAACCTGGGACCCTCCAGTCTGCAGGCCGATGCTCTATCCACTGAGCCAAACCGGCCAGGGCAAATTTTTCATGATATTTTTAATCACAGGGAAGCAATTCCAAAAATTTCATTCCCTCACTCTCATCCATGGCATCTTCTTAGCATCTACAGCAGAAGTTGCAAACTGCTAATCTGCAAGCTGGACGGAGCCAAAAAGACATGTTTATTTTGGCTCAGGCTGTGGTGGCCGCCACAGTGTCTTAAAAACTTTTAAATATGTTGCCAACATTTAAAAAGTGGTAGGAGATTTCAATTACAGAAGAGATTGGCTTGATGTTTCTGCCTAATATTTTCTTGATTAATCATCATATGGTCTGAGTGGCTTCCAGGAGTGAAATGATCGGAGAAGACCTTGAAAAAACCATAATCCTCAAGTCACAGAGAGAATCACTTCAAGTATTGGAAACCCTGGCAGGGCTAGTCCAGGTCTATCCTCATTTCCCATGGGGCAGTGGCTCTCAAAATGGGGTCCCCAGACCAGAACCCCACCTTTTCTGGGAGCTAATTAGAAATTCAAATTATCAGGTTCTACTCCAGAACTCCTGATCTGAAACTCTGGGGTGGGACACAGAAAGCCATAGTTTTACCAGCCATCCCAGTGAGTCTGGCCTATGCTAAAGTTTGAACTCCATCCATACACGGCAGCAATCGAGGAGAAGGTAGCTGCTGTCTTTGTCCCACTCCCCACCACTCTCTATTGTGCCAAATTACCCTGCATCATTCACTTACCTCCTGGCCTTCCTAATAAGGAACCCCAATTCTCAACTCAAAAGAAAAGTAAATACAATTTCTCAATGGGGCTACTTTTTGCAGAAAATGATCAGGTATCCTTTAAACCTAAAACTCAATTAAGTGGAATGAAATATGGTGACTTTTACCTATAGAATGATATGAAACATAACCGAAATGCATCCTTGTCATACTTTCAAGAAGTAATGAATCAAAGATGAAAGTAAGGAACCTTAGTAATTACTTGAAATTAACCTGGCTTTCCTGACAGGTGGAGAATCACGTTCGTAAAGGAAAAGAAAAAAAAACGAAGTAAGCTGGGGCCCACTGATGTGGCCCAGGGCTTGCACCTCTCCTGGAAAAATGGAGCAGTAACAGCACCTTCCTCCTAGAGCTGCAGTGAGGATCAACTGAGTCAAGATATGGGTCTGGCACATAGTAAGCGCTAGATCAGTGCTTTTCTCACTGAAGCAACACCGGGTATACATTAGAGTGTTTCTTTCTCAAAATAATCTGCATGCTCAGATGAGTTATTCTCCTCAAAAACAAAACTAGGCTTCAATGGCTTGTCCAAGAAGTAGGGGAGCCAGGATTTGAACCCAGGCTACCCAGTTCCTACACCACTGCAATATTCCATCTCACCAAGGCTGAGCCTGCTGTGACGCATACAGATCTCTCTTTTCCAAAGAAATGCAACCACTTTTTTGTTATTCTGGGATAATGTTCAGTTTGTGGGTCATTCAAGTTCTTTTCCACCTTCACCGGAAGTAATGCATGGACAGGGGAAGGGAGAAGAAGTCAAATCAGTCTGTTTCACTCCATGTGGCTGTTACTCAAAGCTTCCAGTAAGGAAGGGGTTGGAACAGCCAGTGGGATTAATACGACCTGTGGATTCTGTGACCAGTGAGAATCCAACCTCCTTTATAGTAAGTAGGAGTTGAGGTGGTAATCCAATGAAATGTTTGAGACCAGCAAGAGATCTGAAGAATTTCAAGCTCTCACAACTTTGCCTCACCAAGTGACAAGTAAAAGCCACCCAACACACTTTCATTATTCTACAGATCGCCTTACAATCCAAAAAACTCAATACTTTAAAAAGTCACTGCTGCAAGTATTTGTAAAGAGTAAATTCAGCACATGTTACTTGGTTTTGTGTTTAAATTTTTAATAAGAACAAATTAATAAATAGCTGGGTGAAAAAGGTGAAGGGATTAAGCAAAAACAACAACAAAAACCCCCAGACAACAGCATGGTGATCATCAGAGGGAAAGGGGGTGGGGGAATAGAAGAGGATATACAGGGGATCAATGGTGATGGAAGGAGACTTGGGGTGGTAAACACAGATGTATTACAGAACTGTACACTTGAAACCTATATAATTTTAGTAACCAATGTCACAGCAATAAAATAAATAAAAATTTTTAATTAATTAATTCATTATCAGCTTGTGGGGTTTTAATATAATTTGAAATGTAAAAAATAGAAAAAATATATAGTCAGAGAGAGAGAGAGAGAGAGAGAGAGAGACAGACATTGATGTGAAAGAGAAACATCAACTAGTTACCTCCCGCACACACCCCAACCAGAGATTGAACCCGCAACCTGGGTATGTGCCCTGATCAGGAATTACATCTGCCACCTCTGGGTGAATGGGATGAGCCACACTGGCCAGGGCACAAAGTTGAGATTTGCCCAAAAAGGAATAAATGACCATCTTGGATGGGAGCTCAGGGAATCATGGAGAAGAGAGCATCTCACATCAGAACCCACATTTCATAAAACTACAACTTCCCTCCGTGGCCTAGAATCAATAAGATAATAATCATATGATCTGCTACAAGCCCAGGGAAGGCAGGGCGCCGGAACTTGAGGCTAGCTCCCTGGCAGTCTGGTTCAATAAAGCTGGCAGAGCTGGGCTTCACTTGGGCCTTCTGGTTTACTTTTTCCTCTCTGTTGTCAGAGACATGATGAACACACTAAGTGTATTCCATTTTTTAAGTTACCTGTGAAGCAAGAACCCACTCAGAGCAGCTTAAAGATGGATGGTAGGCAAATGCTCCCCCACCATTTGACTCAGTGAGTGCATGCCCCACAGCAGGGCAAGACTGGTGATAGGCAGCCATGGTTCCCTCTGTTCCTCTCGGTTCCTGCTTCTTTTTCAAAGTGAGCCATGGGTCTTCTGTTGCATAAAGAGGCATATTTCTTTCCTACAGTAGACACCTACAAACAAGCCACTTACTTCATCTGGCAGCAAACGGAAGAAAGAGCCTCTGGTGCAATAAGAACCCAGTTTGAAGTAGGCTTGATTTTCCAAAGATTGCCACCACAACTTCTCCCACTTATAGACACTCTTCTACAGCTACTCTGGCTCAATCCCAAGGAGAAAAGGGTTTATGTCCCTTCCCTTTGAAACTATGTGGCTTTATGACTGCTTTAACCAATAGAATTTGACAGAAAGGGCACTATGAGATTTCCAAGAAATAAAAGGCCATGGTGTTCCCACCTTGTCTTCTACAACCTTAGCTTTTGGACCTCGGAACCACCATGTAATAGGTTTGATGCTCTGAGACTGCCATTTTGTGAGGAAGCCCAAGCCAATCGAGAAGCTACATGTACGTGCTCTGATCAATAGGCAATATCAACTACTAGATGCAAAACTTAAGATACCTCCAAATGATTCCACCTCCCAAACATCAAGACACTACCTGATGTCGAGTCCTCTTAGCTGAGGCCCCAGATAGAATCGAGCACAGACCAGCCACCCACGCTGTGCCCTGCCTAAATTTCTGACCTACAGTATCTGTGAACAAAAAAACAAGTTGTTTTATGTCCCTAAGATTTGCAATGGTTTGTTAAAATGGTAACTGGAACACACTGGATGATCAAGAGTCATTTTAACTCTAGATAATTTCTTATCTCATACACTTACACTAGAAATTAAACTGTAAGGAAGAAGGGATTCCCTTCTCTCTGTCATAATACATAATAGAGTTATTATAAAAAGCAAGATGATATTGTATTCTTGAACTGTCAGTAGACTGCAGTATACCCTGTACTTGTTAGTAATGATAGGATTTATCATTTCATGACGAAAAGGCATCTGTTATTTCACTGGTGTATATGACAAATGGGGAAAGACCAATATTTGAAATTCAAAACCAGTTCAGCTTGAGGCTAAGAAGCGACCTTAATAATTGATAAGAAAAGTCACCCTTGGCAGACACCAGCAAGCCATCTCATCAGGTAGCAAACTGAGCCCAAACGTTGTTCCTGTGTCATCTATTCCACACCCAAGAGCAGTGTGGCCATAGGTGGCAGAGAGGAGACAGAAGACAGAAGTATACGGGGTGTTCACCCCGAGTGCTCAGAGAACTCACTCCTAAAAATAAAAATGGAATGACTCATGATGCCGACTGCGAGCCCAAATGTTGTTCCTGTGTCATCTATTCCATACCCAAGAGCAGTGTGGCCATGGGTGGCAGAGAGGAGACAGAAGACAGAAGTGTATGGGGTGTTCACCCCGAGTGCTCAGAGGAGAACTCGCTCCTAAAATAAAAATGGAATGACTCATGATGCCGACTGGAATGGTCATTCTTCATGTCTTTCCTGTCTAAGACACTCAGCTAACATTGTTCTAACCATGTTCTCTAACTGCTCCTTCGCCTCTGCCCTGTGATAACACAATCATTGAGCACAAATGTGCTCTAATCCTGCCTGGCCTTCCCCTATCTCTTCCACAGATTATCTATTGCAGATTCCTTCAACAAACACCTACTGAGTGCCC